>NW_015387961.1:36428-161411 GCF_001527695.2 Protobothrops mucrosquamatus | reverse complement strand
TGTATGTATGTATGTATGTATGTATGTATGTATGTATGTATGTATGTATTTCCATTTATAAATGTCCAGTCACCTCAAATTCATGATTGGATAACAACAATTGATAACTATATGAAAATATATGAAAACCATACATGTACATGGAAGTCTCTTTCTCTCTCTCCCTCCCCCTCCCTCCATCTCACAAAAACCTTCACACCTATGGTGGTATGTGTCTTCCTCAATCTTGGGTCCTCTACTGGACAGTTTGAAGATTCTGCCCTTTATCTTAGCTATTCCTAGCATTCCAGTCTTCTGGACAAAGAGCTCTGAAGTTTCTGGGATCTGCTAGAGTCACTTTCCCAAGGAGCCACTGTCCTGACTGCTCTTACCTCCACTGGGATCACTTTGGTCTTTACTTTCCGCATCCTCTCTAGTTCTTCCTTCAGGCCCTGGTAGCTTTTCAGCTTCCTGTACTCCTTCCTGATGTTGCTGTCGCTTGGCACCATTGCATGTATCACTGGTCCTTGTCTTCTATCACAATGGTTGATTGGCCAGCCTGCCTGTCTATCTGAATCTGAAGTCCCATAAGATCAAAGCCCTGTTATTCTCCATGACCTTCTGTGGAATCTCCCATCTGGACTTGGGAAAGTCTAGCTCATGCATTATTTGGATGTTAGCTAAAGATTTCCTGTGCACAATGCGTGCTACTTGGCTGTACCGTTCCATGTATGCTGTTCCTGCCTGCATCTTACACCCTGCCACTAGGTGTTGGATTGTCTTTGAGAGCTCTCTGCACAATTTGCACTCAGGTCCTCTCTAATGTGGTAGACCCCTGCTTCTATGGATCTGACGCTCGGTGCCTGTTCTTGTGCTGCTATGATCAGTGCCTCAGTGCTGTCTTCTAGTCCAGCTCTTTCCAGCAATTGGTAGAATTTCCCAGTGTCAGCCACCTCAGCTCTCTGTCAATGGCACATCCCATGCAGGCATTGTCTTGCCATGGAACTTCCCTTGCTTGATCTTACTTTCATGTCTGCTGCTGCCTCAGGCATTTCCTCAGCAGCTTATCTTTGGGTGCCATCTTATTGAGGTACTCCTGGATGCTCTGAGTTTCATCCAGACAGTGGCTTTGACACAAATATACAACAATCATATACATACAGACTTATACCTACCTACCAACCTCAGGTTAATAGGAATTAATGAGGATGTCCAACCTAGAAATGTTTTACAGTTTGAGGGAAAAGGTCTCAGGTGACCTGCTCATACATTTCTGTGGAACATATTGCACAAAATATTAAATAAGTAATATAATGGAGCATAAAATAAGAATTGATGCTGAAGCCATTTTAGCTACCCAAAGTGAGAAAGTCAGGTACTTCTAATTTACTAGTGTATCAGTCAAATAAACGTAATCAATTAAATTTAAAGGTTTTGGTGCAGAAAACGTGAGTGACTATTCAAGTTTCTTTTTTTTTCTATATTAGACTGTTTTAACCTATAGTAGCTGTTTATTTAGTAAGAAGAATGAAAAATACATTTAGTCCTGGATAAAGATTTGAAGACTCCAAAATGTCTCATGGGAAGCCTGGCAGCACACTTCATAGGTGATAAATGCTCCTGGTTAACTGTCTTAGCTAAAGATTTCTGAATATACAACAATCACAAAAGGGTAGACACTAGCCTATAATCTATAATTGCCTACAATTGAGAGATCCAATAAAGATATCTTTAGACAAGGAGACATTTGTGTCGTCTCCCCAAGAGAGATTAATTATGATAATTGAGGTATCTATAATAATCTCCTAGCCAGAGGTTACAAGTAAGATAAAAACCCATGCATCTATATATACTGTATGTATGTATGTATGTAAGTGTCTGTGTATGATACTTCCAGCAAGTTGTCCACACCTGGGTGTCATAAATTGAAATTCATCCAATCTAACCGTACAAGCCTCTTGAGAGATCTATAATACTTGGAAAGTTGGAAAGAAAGCAGACAACCAACAGCAAGTTGAATGGATGCAAGTATAACAATGATAAATGCCTGATTGGAAGACCTGAAGAACCAGGTTGGGAACAGATCATCTTGAGAAGAATTATCTATGTAGCTTCTAAGAGTAGATACCAACCTAATGACAGGTGATCATCAGTATCAATCAACTATACAAGCAAAGTCATTAGACACATAACTGACTATGCATTGATCGCGTCTCCCAGAGTGCCCAAATGATCTATTTTATCCACAAAACCTACTTAAAGCAAGCAGGCCTCTAAGAATTGTCTAATAAAAGAAAAGAGGGAGAACCAGCTCCAGCTGGAAATTTTCAAGAAGAGACTGGACAATCACCTGTCTGAAATGGTATGGGTTCTCCTGCTTGAGCAGAGGGATGGACTAGAAGGCCTCCAAGGTCTTCTATTCTATTCTATTCTATTCTATTCTATATTCCAACCCCAAAAAGCCAGGGTGACAATGACTTTATACATGTAATACATGCAGGAAAGAAACTGGCTTTTGGGGTCATTTTGAGGGTGAGGAAGTTCCAGATATTGTCACACCCTACAGTATTTGGCCTTGAAACATTCTTTTTACCAGGCATGTCAAACCTGTGACATCACGTGACATCATGTGACATATCGTGACTTTTTCTCCATTGCCGGCAATGGGGTGGGCGCGGTTTCGGTGTGACACATCCGGCCTGTGGGCCGACAGTTTGACATGCCTGCTTTACACTATATCTAGCAAGTCTTTCTCTACCTCTACTCTAGCCAACAAATGTGTTGTTACCATGGAGCTAAATGATGATGAGGAATATTTGATCCCTGGAATATAATTGCTGGCAGCTGATGTGAAGACAATGATTTATTACTTATAGACATAATGCGATCAAAAAAGTGCAAATGGCAATCCTAATTAACAAATGAGCATAAAGTAGATATATTGCTATACCATGTCTTATGGAATCTGAACAAATTGATCTGTTGATTGACGATATCAGGCAAAAGATCAGTTGCCTTCCTTCAAACACCTGGATTCTCAGTATGAAGACCGCTCAAGAGAAAAAAAATAATCCACTTGTTTCTTTTTTCTCTACCTTTCCCTCCTATGAAGCCCCTTGTCAAAATCTGGATAATTATCATTCCATGATTCATATTTGATTTGTGTATTGTCTTAATCTCTCACACACACTTCAACAATTCCCTGTTCCAGATTGAAGAAGTTAATAGATAGTAATCTGATCAGTGATTGGGCCACTTGAATAAGCAATTAGTGCTTCAGCTCTTCTTGCCATTCAATTTGCTATGTCCTATTAGAAGCTTGCAAATCTCTGGCACCCTGGTATTTTGCACTGTTATACAAAACCTTGCTGCATTCATTACTGATGACCTAAAAAAATCAAGAACACTCTTCCAACTACATTTAACAATGCATTGTTTAAACACTGTCCTTGGGAAGAGCAGAGGAAACAATACCAGTTAGGTTTATGCAAGGAAGCAGCACACATAATCATTCAATTTCAAACTCTATCCAAACCTCTTAAAACCTCATTTTTGTTCCTTTATATTGTGACTCATTTTTGTTTCTTTGGCTATATGAAATCTTTTCTCTAGAAATATGTGCTTTAGCATTGACCCACTTTAGCACTGACTCACCAAGAAATAAATGTTGGAGATGTGGAAAAGGCATGTTTTCCAAATATATGGAGGATATGGATTTTAAATTTTCAAGTTTGATCTAATGATAAGATAAAACAGAAGCAGCAACTGTGTTTTTGGTAGCTGGTAATTATCTTTTTTATCTTTATCTTTTTTTAAAAAAAAAACATGAAATCCAAAACTCATTGTTTTAACTGTTATTTGGGCATGGTTGTGTAAACAGAAGCATAGAATCAAAATCACATGAAGTATTAATACCACTTTATAAAACCTTAGTAAGACCACACCTGGAATACTGCAGCCAGTTTTGGTTACCACTTTACAAAAAAGAGAAGAGAGAGAAGAGAGAAGAGAGAAGAGAGAAGAAGAGAGAAGAGCAACTAAGATGATTAAGGGCCTAGACTAGAGACTAAAACATATGAAAAACCGTTGCAGGATTTGGGTATGGCTAATTTAGAGAAAAGAAGTGACATGATAGCAGGGTAACATGATAGCAGTATTCCAGTATTTGAGGGGCTGCCAAAAAGAAGAGGGGGGTTAACTTAATTTTCAAACCACCAGAAAGCAAGACAAGAAACAATGGACAGAAACTAATCAAGGAGAGAAGCAACCTGGAACTAAGGAGAAATTTCCCAACAATTAAGAGAACAATTAACCAGTGGAACTGCTTGCCTTCAGAAGTTGCAGGTGCTCCATCACTGGAGGCTTTTAAGAAGAGACTGGATAGCCACTTGTCTGAAATGATATACGTAGAGTCTCTTGCTTGAGCTGGGTGCGGGGTGGTGGTGTTGGACTAGAAAACCTCCAAGGTCTCTTCCAGTTCTATTTGAATTGAATTGGTTAAAGGACTTCAGTGAGATCTAACATCTTCACTGAAAATTACCATGTTGGAATCTAGAAAAATCTTGTTGTATCTTCTGTGAAGCACAATCAGAAACTTCACTGTTGGGTGGAGGCAGCTGTCTTAAATATTTCACTTTATTATTAAGGTTGTTTTTCTTAGAGCTCCACCCAAAAGAATTAGTCAGTAAATCTCATTTACATTTTTAACATCTCAAAATTCTTCAGTTTCTGCATTCAAGTTGAATGTGTAAAGAAGACTCATGAGCAGGCTATAAAAATAAATTAGTCCTGCAGCATGAGCACTATTTAGCATAATCTTTATTTTATTTTATTTTTTGTGGTGAAGGGACAAAGAATTCTTTGTATGGATAATAAGCTGCATTTCTGAATAGAAGTGACACGGCTTCTTGAAAAGGCTAGTGAAAAGGAAACTTCCAACTTCTTCCACAACTGAGCATCACACAGAGAAATTATTGGATTACCAGATTATTAAAACAAAATCCTAAAGAAGGAAATGAGGTGTATCATTGGCTGAATTAATCAAAGTATTTGTCCTTGTGAAGACTTGCCTTTCCAGAAATTGAGCCTGGTATTGCATTTTGTATGCAATCAACTACTTATCTGATATTCCTGTTCTTTTCCATGAAACCTGTCATAGAATAAATGAAGCTTTTTGAATTATTATGTATATATAAACAAAGACTACCCTATACACTAGAGACTATGAAGAGAAGTATATGAAGTGTATGAAGAGAAGGACGACAGGTGACATGATAGCAGTGTTCCAATATCTCAGGGGCTGCCACAAAGAAGAGGGAGTCAAGCTATTCTCCAAAGCACCTGAAGGCAGGACAAGAAGCAATGGATGGAAACTAACCAAGGAGAGAAGCAACCTAGAACTAAGGAGAAACTTCCTTAGACAGAACAATTAATCAGTGGAACAACCTGCCTCCAGAAGCGGTGAATGCTCCAACACTGGAAGTTTTTAAGAAGAGACTGGACAGCCATTTGTCTGAAATGGTACAGGGTTTCCTGCCTGAGCAGGGGATTGGACTAGATGACCTCCAAAGTCTCTTCCAACATTATTATTATTACTATTACTATTACTATTACTATTACTGTTGTTGTTGTTGTTACTACTACTTTAAAAATGGACTTTTGCTAGAAGTACAGGGACAGGGCTATTTGCAACAATGAGTCAGCAAAAACAGTAGCTTGCATAATTAACATAAGGGAAAATTCCTTCTCAATCTGTCCTATTCATAAATTTAGAACAACCACGTTCAATGGATCTTATTCTCTGGAATCTCTCTCACTCTCCATCTCCCTCCTTCTCTTCCCCCCATCTCATCTTAATTGCTTCTAAAATTTATTCTTAAACTGAAAAGAGTTCATGGATTAAGCAGAATCTAGAATCATGCTGTCTGAGAACTCATAGATATTCTTATCATGAATGGGGATTTTGCATCATTGCTTCTGCAGTCAGAATCAGAGTGTTGTTGACACAAGGGCAGGAACGCTAGCAGTACAAGCAACCCTAGTCATCTAGAAACAAATGATTTTTATTATTACATTATGAATGACTAGAATCAAAGATGTGCAGATGATGCCTCTCAGTGATATCTGTTGTCTTCTCCTCTTCCTCTCCCAATGAATAAGGAGCATCGGTTTATTTATAGTAACTTGTAAAACAATGTCCTAAATGTTTCAGTATTAAATAAATAATAAAAGAGGGTTTAGAGAGAATAATCCAAGATATAAAATATATAGGAGGATTGTATGAATAGTTAATCAACTAAATTGACTTAATTTTAGGAATCAAGGTACCTCAAATGGGCTTCTTACAGAAAGTGTCCAAAGTCCAGTGCCCATAACTCCCAAGGGAATGAAATTTGGGGAATTGTAGTTGCTTCAGTGCTACTGACTCTGTTGTGCTGCTGCTGCTCCTTCATATGATCTTCATTTTCAACTGTCTGTGACAGTTTCTCAGTCAGTCCCACGATCCCTTGCTCCTCCCTCACCCAGCAACAAGGAATTTACTCAACATGTGACTCTTAAAGAAGCAACAACTTTAAGTGTTCAAAGAAAAGTCTTGCTATTTCTATTGCCCTTCTCTGGAACATAAACATGCACACATACCTGTATTCCATCTTTGTTCAGGAATTCAAGACGTACACATACTAGCCCATCTTCCAATATTTCTTCATAATCCTGGGAGCTACGCTGAGCTGAAAGTCACCAAGTGAGCTGCTGTGGCTATAGATGAAATTGGATCTCTTTGATGTCAGTCAAATACAATAGCCACTGTAATTTAGTCCTTGCCCAGCCTATTTCATTTTTCACATGAGGGAGCAACTTGGATGACCGCTGGTGAAATAGGATTGGCTACAATAGGGGTCCTCAACCTTGGCAACTTTAAAACTTGTGGACTTCAACTCCCAGAATTCCTCAGCCAGTTTTGCTGGCTGAGGAATTCTGGGAGTTAAAGTCCACAAGTCTTAAAGTTGCCAAGGTTGAGGACCCCTGGGCTAGAAGATGCCAGCAGTCAACATATGAGTTCTCTTTCTCCCTGGAGAGAGAGGGTACCTTTGGGAACATGGCAGAATGGGGAATGGAGGTGTACTTTTTCTTGTGGTCCATGGTTCTCTTGTTTCCCTTCCCATAACAAAGTGGCAGACAGTTCCGCAGGCCAGCCAAGGAGGAGGAGGAGGAAGAAGTAATGGTGGAAGCTTATAATATGTGGAAAGAGGAAGAATGAGGGAGCATCTGGGATGCCTGGTGACAAAATAGGGCTGGCTGGGGGTGCCAGCAGTGCACAGATGATAAACATTTGTGTATTCGGAGATTTGTTTGTTTACAGGTTTGAGAAAAGGGCCCCAAATTCAGGCACTTAAGGACAAATTAAGTAAGGGAAATGGAAATACAAATTAAGGAAATATCGAAAGCAGCAAACATCTGATAATAACTAAGATTAAACAAATCGCTTGCTTGGAAACTATAATGCATAAAACTTTAAAGCTTTTCCCATTGTTTTTAATTAAACAGTTCCCATTTCAATGTAATTGTGTATGCCATTTTAGAAAGACGGGGCAAAATTGTCAGAATCAATGGCATCATTGTAAATTAATGAGAGAGAATGTTGCCAAACATCATTGTCCTTCCACCAGAGGGCATCTTTAGTAAAATCTTTCTGTCACAGAAAAAAAAATACCAACGTTTTGTATTTTCAAACTGATAGGCCTAATCCCAATGTTATAATATCACTGTTATAAGAAAACATTAGAGAAATCCATTGTTGCATGAATAAGAAATAAGCTTGAGCCTTCGGGAGTATAACCGTCACTGTGAGTAGATTTTTATTCTACCCATATTTGAATTCAACAAATGAAGAGGAATGTCAACTTATATTTGAATAAAAGAAAACAAATTTGAAGATAAGAGTGGAAGATGCTTTATATAAACCTGCATGCTATTCAAGCTGATCAGCTATGTGATAAAAGAAACAGGTGTCACATTTCATAATTTTTAGATTGTATTCCATGTGTTTGCCAGCCAAACTGCATTAATAAAATGTAAGTTTTTATTTTCTATTTGACACACCACCATTCTCTTCAAAGCTTCCCCAGATTATATTCCTCTCCTAGCCCTCTGAAATAGATCTGGCACAGCTTTGGACTCTGTATCTCCAGCAATAAGTAGATACCATTTAACATCTTTTTGTATAATATAATGTCTATATTGTGACATTTTCCAGTTATACAAAGAAATTATATGCAGCCCCATTTGTGAGACTTTAGTTGATTTGGTGATTTGTTTGCCTAGATGTCCAGCTTCATAACTTAAAAGGGCATATTCTCTTGGCCAGAAGTGTTCTGTCAGTTTTGTTTTACTGCAGCAAAAACTATGGGAATGCTAGGTGGTGTTTGCACTGCGCAACTGGGTCAGTCTATGCGTCAAAAAAATGGAGTCAGACATGGAAATCCTAAAATTAATTGCCAGCAAACCCCTATTTTCTTTACAAAGTGTGTTGCTCTTGGAAAACCTGGAGAGGGCGAATCTTGACTGCCTCCTTTTGGTTTCCATGGCACCCACTCTTCATTGACTTCACTGTAATGAGTCCGCCCAATTCCCCTAGAACGTTGATGGTGGAGGAAAGCTTCCGATTGCGCTCTCCGTGGTGCTGAAAACAATCTAGAGGACACTGTATTGACACGGCGCTGTTGATGGTACTGAAACCTCTGGGGGCAGGGGGGAAACATTGAAGAGGAGGTGCAGTGGAGAAGAGTCACCCATTTGTGCTATGTGCGATCCTCCCACATTTACTTTAATTTACTCTTTCCAGCCCTGGATGAAGTAGCTGATGTATTGGCACACAAATAATGAAATGCTAGTGCTGCCTCTTTGCCAGAGTACGTAGCACAGTTATCAGGGATTCACCCAAACTGGTGTGAGCACTGGTAAGGATTCTATGCATATGGGATTTATTGTCTTTGACGACTCTCTACCTCTATATACACAACCACAGCAAAATAATCCACACCAGATAAGGATTATATTTACATTAGACTTTCAATCAAGTCTCCTTCGAAGTACCAATGGTTTTGCTCGTCATTTTGCTAATGGATTCTTCATCTCTAAGAGGACCTTTTAGTTCAGTCTCACAACTTCTGTTCTTTTAAGAAACCCATGGGCTTCAGGTAGACACTCAATCATCTCTCTTTTTTTCTGGCTCTGTTTCTTTCCGCCTCACCCACAGATATACATCTACAGTGTCTCTCTTCTCTCTCACAGACACACTTTCTCTTACACACATTCACACACACACACAAACACACACACCAAGATTTTGACTCGTCCTTTTATCTGGATGAACAACATTATTTTATGGAAAAAAGTTTGAAATGGAACCAATATGATCCACCTTCAAGGCTTGTAAGGGCATCCTTGTTAACCTGGTGAAAGACACTTGAAATCTTTACAGGAATGGAGTCGGTAAAACAAAGGATTCTAAATCCTGGGAAGGAGAAACTGAAAAATCTTGCTGGGAAATCACTCGGTCAGATCTATAGGTAAGGAAAGAAATTATTTTTATGTTTTCTTAATCAATGAGAATGACATGATGCTTCCATAGTGAGTTCTTATTTCCACTTCATATTATAGAGGATAATTATTGTATTCATGATCTATAGCTAAAGCTATGTGTTTACTTTCATTGTGCTGCTTGGATATTGTTAACAAGGACTCTAAATTCAGAAGAAGGAAGGAAGGAAGGAAGGAAGGAAGGAAGGAAGGAAGGAAGGAAGGGAGGGAGGGAGGGAGGAAGGGAGGGAGGATGTTTTGTATATTAGATTTAAATATGTAACACCTTCTAAACAAACTTGTTTGTAAGAGGACAAATTTGGTTTCAGTAAGAGATGTGTCCTTAGAACCCCAATTTTAAAAATCAGGTAATTCAATTCTGAGATGTCAGAATGTTATTCAGACAAACGTATATGGGGGAAGGGTAATTTATGCTTTGAAACGGAAAATGCCTTCGTATGAAAAAGAGCACAACTCAGCACTAACAGGAAATCCTTTCCCCCATTTTTTCTTTTACATTTCCCCCCAAAAGGATGAATAAATAAGAGTTTTGATCTGCACTGCTGAGTCCCCCATGAATGATCTTTTTTATATGAGAAAAAACATGGAGATTATAAATAATTGATAAATGAATGCCTTTTCTCTAGTTAATTTAAACACCCTCCAAAGAGAGACTAGGGAAAAAAATCACATCAAACATCTGTGTATCCTTTTTTGAGAAATCATATATATATATATACATATATATATATATATATGGAAAATAATGATGCATATATGTAAATCTATCTGCAGAAGAGGCCAGTCTTTTGTAGCACAATTAATGATATCTATGATTATTAAACAAATGAATGTAATTTCAACAGAATTTCCTATAGCTATGAAATATAGTTATGTGTGTGAATATACCTTATTATGATCTTAAATCTTTACAGAGAAAAATATCTTTTTAAAAAAAACTTCTCTATGGTCAAAATGGCGGGGTAGACCTGCAGAGAAAGGTCAGCTGTAGCATTTAATCAACAAAGCTTCCATTGCGGCAATTCTAACCCTGGTTACAACACTGAAAATGTTCCTATTGTCTATCCAGAGTTTCAATTGTATAAATATCTAGGAGGCATGTTACAATTTCTGTGTGGGAGTTGAATCTACTATTGGTCCAGGAAGGAAGGAAGGAAGGACTACACCACCCATTTATCACATCTGTCACAAATCATTTAAGTTGCTTTAAATAACAAACGAAGAATAAGTTTTATTAATATTAATTATTATTATTCAATTTTAATATTCTGCTGTCATGTTTAACATATATGAACTGTATATTTACACATTTTTTAAATGGCACACCCACACAAACGTGACGGTTTTTTTGAAATTTATATACTACCTTTCTGATTACCCAGCAGTCAATCGTATGAAACTATCCTGGGATATTTAATTTCATATTTGGAATAGAAACTATTCGTCCTTGGAAAAGGAGGTTCTTTCTTTCCTTAATTCTAATAAGGCTATCTGGGTTTTTTTTAAAACAGATTTTTCTTTGCTTTCTCCCACCAAACTCAACTGGGAAAGGTTTTATTTGCCATGGGGAGAGCAGGGGAAGACAATTCAAATACTGAATATTGTCCAATGCTTGTGCTTACCAGGATAAATTAGAATGGTTTATTTGCTTGTTGCGTTCTGCTACTGTAATCCAGAGCAGAACACTTTGTGAAATTCGATTTTTATCATAGATTCAGGATGGGGAGAGTTTTGTGCTAACTATCGGACAGTGAATCTTAGCTGATAGAAAAGCTGTAAAGAAAAACTCACAACTTCTGCTCTGTCCACGGTAACTCCACCTTCAGTATCCTAATTCTCCCAGGAATTGTTGTTACTCTCTTATTCTGAATTATTAAAATACACTGATGTCAGCCATAGGAGGTCAGTTGCACAAAACAAAAGAAGGGTCTGGAGAAATACTTTCATCTGATATCCATGGTTTTTCTCTTCTTGAAAAGGTATTGTTTGCCTCTGATGGGAAAATAACAAAAATTTAAAAGGCAGGGGTGACTCAAAAGGATGTCAACTGTATGTTTGGGTCACTGCCATGTACACAGTGTAATAAACTGTGCATGTCAAAGCCAGATAAATTTAAAAGCATCAATTTATTTTTATTTTAGCTGTAATATGGAGGGAAGACCAAATCAAACCGGCTTAAAGCTGCAATCCTCTAAATACACCCTCACCTGGAGGAAGTCTCATTCAACTCAAATGGGCTTAGTGCCTAGTAGACTCATCACGGGATGAAGCTTTTCTTATTAATAGACAGGATAGCTTTCTTATTCTAATGGCAGACAGACTTATTTGCAGGAAATGCCTGGATGCAAGGTTTTCTCCAATGGAAAAGTGGCAGACAGCCATTTTGAGCTCTGAAAGACTACCACACACCTGCCAATTGTGTAGATTAGCTCCCTCACAAGTAAGATTCCCCACTGGGAATACCTAGACTTGCATGCTTCCCCTTCATGTTTGCCATGCTATTTATAGAATGATTAAAGCTAGAAGACCAAGTCTCCATGGGGCTTGCTAACAAAGAGCACCTCTGTAGCTGTGGAAGAAGTTGCGTCTTAGCACCTCCCCTAAAATTTGGCAGGTGTGAAGTAGTAAATTAAAATTAAATTAATTTTTTAAAAGGCTATTTGGCTGGTTTTCTTTGATGTATATACAGTTGGGTATGATTTTGGACTTCTTAATCTGATGGGAAAACTATCCAGTTAGCCTATCTTCTGAGGAGGGGGAAAGTGACTGTCCTGCTTTTCTAAGACTCTTAATTTCTCCCTTGGAAATACTACCAATTATTTGGGAAATCTTAGCCAGAATTAATATTTTCATCTCATCCACTTCCATGCCCTTCAAGAAGTAGGACAAAAAATCGGACTTATTTTAATCCCACCTCATACATTTCTGGGATGTAGGGACTGATCGTTTATACATCAAGTAGGAAAATACTCTTTGTACATATTTGGGAGCCCCCCCTTTTTTTTTAACCTAGAGTTACCAATAGTTATCAGGAATATTTTGTTTTGCATCAAGCTCTAAGTCCACATCACATCGCATCACTCTTTTCAGGGCAACATATCCACACTCACGATTCAAACAGAGTATTATTACAAGCCCTCCCTCCCCCCATCGCCCTTCCCAAGTAAGCAAGTAGATCCCTTGACTGAGCTCTCTTCTTTGATTTGACAGAACCCTAGAGAGAAAGCAGAGGCCCGAGGACAATATCGAGTTGACGGAAGATGGCAAACCCTTGGAAGTGCCCGGGAAGAAAGCACCTTTGTGCGACTGCACCTGCTTCGGGTTGCCTCGGCGATACATCATCGCCATCATGAGCGGACTGGGTTTCTGCATTTCCTTTGGAATCCGCTGTAACCTTGGAGTAGCCATCGTGGACATGGTCAACAACAGCACCATCCACCGAGGGGGAAAAATCATCAAAGAGGTGAGCGAGTTCCAGGAAGATTTCTCCTCCTCTGCGCACAGATAGCCGGGGAATGAGTCCCAAATGCCTTTCCCGACACCCATGTTGGGAAGCCAAGGCTCTACATATCACCCTTTAGGTTGTGGTTTGAATTATTCCCATGTTGGAGGAAAAGAGGCGGGTCTTTAGAACAAGGTGCAAAGCATCACAAAGTAGAGGTCAAACAAGGGTGCTTTCGGAGTTCCCTCTTCACCTTTCTTGCTTTTTGCTCCCACCCCCCCCTTTTTTTCCCCCTCTGCCTTTTCCCATAGCAGCGAGTGAGTTTTCCTCACGTTGGTTGTCTTCTGTTGTTGTTCCTGTTAATGACAGCCTGGTCCCTGGTCCGAATTAAATAAACACACCCCACCTTTCATCACCTCACCCTTCTTTCTCCTCTCAAGAAGCTCCCTATGTAGGAGTCCTCCCCTATTTCCCTATTCTTTTCACAAAGCCTCCCAGGAGACTGTTTGGACTTCAGCCCAGATCACCCCCAGCTGCTAAGACACCCGTCTTCGCTCACTGCCACTCAACTGAACCTCCAAATTCTACTGCAGAAGACCAAAATAAAATGTTTTTTTTAAAAAAAGCGAAAACACCTTCGAACTCAGCTCGGCTTCTGTTGACCTCGTGGCAAGAGTGCAAAGAGGTTTCACCCCTTCCCTTCTTCAAGGCTAGCGATCCATTTTCCCAACCTTGGACGGTATTGAAAAAAGGCTACCTGGAATAGCACGTGGCTAGCGAGAGGAGGGGGAAAGATCAGGAAATCCCAGGACTATAGGCTAGATTACAAAAGGCAACCCAACCCACCTGGAAGAAGGAAATAACAAATCGCGACTCTGCTGTTGCCATCCAGTCTGCATGGCCGGGTCCGTGAAGCCGTCAGGAGTCGAACGCGATCCAAAGGAGACCTCAGTCTGCCCCTAAAAGGAGACTTCAACTTCTTCCCCCATTCGCGGGTGTTGATTGAAGTTCCAGGGATTAAAATGGTACTTCTACCCGGGTTTATTGTCATTCGCAGGACTGCAGCGCCAGTGGATTGAAAGATAGACCGTACCCTTGTAAACGGGGCGGCCCAGCTAGCAAACCCCTCGCCCCGCGCTTACTTGAATTAGAGGCGTCCCAGGTGCTAAACCTGACACGGGAATGTCTTAGGGATAACTCCCCCCCCCCCTTTCAAAATCGACGTGGGACAAGGATGTAGCTATTATCTCGGCCCATCTACTCTTTTAGATCGATAATAAATAACGATTACGAAAACTCATTCACCTAAAAAAAACGAAACATCGAAAAAGCCTAGGAAAATGTTGGGAAGCCTTGGAGTTCTCGAGATACATACATACACACACACACACACACACACACACACACACACACACACACACACACACACACACACAGAGGAAAAGCGAATTGGGGAGAAAGGGACCTTGATTAAGATATGGGGAAATCCAGATAACCTACTACAGCAAGACGTCCCTAAACTCGGATCTTTGGGGTGATGGAAGAAGCCCAAGGGTTGGCGCGCACAATATCAAGGTAAAACCTTGATGCAAGCGAACATTTTCTCCAGGGAGAAAATGCAGGCATAACCATGTTGAGTAATAGCCGAGATTCACAAATTAGATCTCCCCATCCATCACGAATAGATCCGAGTCAATAAACGACGAAGACGAGTCTCCTCCCGTCATTTGGGTTTGACTCAGACCAAGCGATTTGGCTCAGACGAAGCAATTGCGCAGCTGGTGGAATCGCGCGCGATCTTCCTTTCAGCGGAGGATCACAGCCACTTTGGTATTGTTGTCTGTTTATCGGTCAGCCTAGTCAGGACGTGTGGATGTGTCATAAAGACCCCTCTATTCCCCGCCCAAGGCAGGTGACCAAATAAATAAATAAACAGACAAGAATCAATTATAATTACAATTGCAATCACTGGGCTCTTAATATCCTATCCTAATGACTCTACTTCTGGTACAAGCCGACCATTAATAAAAAGAGGCAAAACGACTTGGGATATTTGTTGAATGTAGCTAAATAAGCTTCCATGTGGTTACGACAGACATATCACGGTTACTGTAATCCCGTGGATTCCCCCCCCCCCCGCCTCAACCTCTCTTTAGAAATGCTTTGATTTAGCCCGGATTTTTATTTTTATTTTTAACCACCAACCCTCTCTCTCTCTCTTTCTCTCTTCCTTCTCTCTCTTTTATCGCTTTGGAAGAAAGCGAAGTTCAACTGGGACCCAGAAACGGTCGGCATGATCCATGGCTCCTTTTTCTGGGGGTATATAATCACGCAGATCCCCGGGGGCTACATTTCATCCAGGCTGGCAGCTAACAGGTAAGCGCAGCAGCCAACGTCTATCTCTTCTCCAGGTGCGGTATGGAAGTCAAGGTAGTCTTGCTCGCTCTACACTGTGTGGGTTTTTTTTGGTGGGGAGGGGGGGGGCTGGTGGGCAACCCCACGGGGCGCACATTTGGGCTTCTTCGCCGGTTCTGCTTTGCGAACGGGGGGCGGGGCAAAATGCCTGCCTTAGATGACAGCACTCCTTGCGAGAAGAGAGAAGCAGACAACCTGGGTCCCCCATTTCTTCTGAAGGCCCTTCGCTTCTCCCTTGCTGTTTGCTGCCAAGACAAGTCGGGAAGCCGGTACAAAACGAGGACAGGACTTCTGTCCTCTGAATAGTAATAATAATAATAATAATAATAATAATAATAATAATAATAATAATAATAATAATAATAATAATAATAATAATAATAATAATAATAATAATAAAAAATAATCGTATTTAAACTGCTCAGGCCAGTCGGCCGCTGTTTGAAATTCCCTCTTCTATTGAAACAATTCAAAGTGCAGGAGTCCCGATCTCTGGTCTCTAACGTCGGGTGACTTAAAGTACCATTTTATTTCAATGGGATTGCTCCCACGTAAGCCAAATACTGTACGTTTGCACTCCTGAGCCCGTTAGTTTGGACATTGGCCCTGCTTCAAGTCACCGGGGCTGCCTTTCGTTTTATTCTCGAAAGGTCATCATTACGGGGTTCTCACACTTTAATCCTGTGGGTTCTGTGTGCCACGTTCTCTAACCTAATCCACTCCACAGCAATGATGTATATTGTTGGGATTATTTTTGAGAGAGAGAGAGAGAGAGAGAGAGAGAGAGAGAGAAGGTGGGGCTTAAAATACCGCGGTATCGACCGTCTCTGGAGGCCAGCCCAGAATGCGTTGGCTTGCTTTTAGTTAACAAAGCCTTATTTTCAAACGATTATGATTGCTGCCTTCTTATAATGTTGCAACTATTACTATTATTCGACTACAGGTCTATAATCCCAATATAAAAATCTATTTCTATTTTTTTTCCTCCCGTTTGCTTCTAAAAGGCATATTATCGCTGCTTTTGCAGCTCTTATCGAATAGGGTTTATGTTTAACACGTCTTTGCTTGTCGGACCACTTCACCTGTCGCCTCTCTTCCTGGATTTTTCTCTCGATCATAGTTGCTCAGAGAGGGGGGGGGGAATTCTACTTTTTATTATTATTATTATCATCACAGGTTGCCCTAGTAGATCTTTATCGCTGATACTGGCTGAGTATTTTATTCTTCATTATCTCTGCTTTCAAAACAACAAGAACAAAAGAGACTCTCTCTCTCCCCCATTTAAAAAAAAAAAGCAGCTACCCTATTATTGATGGCCAAGCGAATAGAGTGCTTCTGTACGAGCCGGGAGGAAAAGAGAAAGTGACTTCCGAGGGCTTTTTGCAGAAAGAAAGGAAAGCGTGCAGATGGCGCGGGGTCTCAAGGCTTCGTTTCTATGGTGTCTGGCAAGAGGTTTCAGGCACCCAGGGAGCGAATCTACCTGTTAATTAGATCCTGCGAGGATTCCGGGAGCAAAACGTGCTTGGCCGCTGCTCATTAAAGAGGGAAACCAGAGGTCCTAGCGCCGCCCTTTTCCCAGCCTCAGTGGCTCTTGAGGAGGACAAGAGGGAGGCTCTAAAAGGCCCTGCCAGGCGCCTTAGGGCACCGGGCTTTTCCTAAAGAAAAAGAAAAAAAGTCTGCTCCCTTAAGGCTGCAGGCAGGCGGCCCTCTTGAGACCCCAGACAGTGTTTCTCAACTTTGACAATTTTAAGGCATGTGGACTTCAACTCCCAGAATTCCACAGCCAGCAAAGCTGGCTGTGGAATTCTGGGAGTTGAAGTCCACATGCCTTAAAATTATCAAGGTTGAGAAACACTGCGAGGGAGCTTCATCAACAAGGAAAGCACACCCACGGCAAAGCGAAACCCGCAATTGTCACCCGCAATTTCCCTGACACACCCACGCCTGCTTGTATATTACCACTTTCGTCTGTACGCGGACTAAGGCAACACACTCGGATGGAGGTTTCATCCGCGGTTGTTATCACGACCCGCTGAATCACGAACTTAAAACTCGTGATGAATTCACCGTTCGGTATCTTGCGCTAGCTAGCCATAGAAAATTGGGTAGGTGAGAAAACCGCAACCAAGCAAGCTATAGGCAAGCGTGTTGGGGAGAACACAGCGCACATTTTTAATTGGAAAAAAGGAAAACGCGACGTATTGATCTGGCATGGCGAAGGGTGCGGTGTAACAAGGCAGAAATGGATGCATTGCGACGTGCAGTAATAACCCAAAGGTATTTTTTTTTCTCCCCCCAAAAGACAATTTGGACTTTCTTGGTGTTTTCTTTGTAAACGTTTCACTTCTCACCCAAGAAGCTTCTCCAGTTCTTGGATGAGAAGCGAAACGTTTTCAAAGAAATCGTCAAGGAAGTCCAGTTGCCTTTTGGGGACAACCGTGATCTGGATGACTGAGAATCTCCACAGCCATGCAGTGATAACGTTTCCAGAACAAACCATCTGTAGTTTGTATCCGAAGTCGGATGTAAGTGTGAATCTCCAAGTAACGACCAGGGAATAAATTTTCAGATTTGCAGTGCTGACTTCCGAGGTTACATTTGTTCTTGCGACCTATTCAGAAATTACAGTGTAACTTATTTTGCTACGTGACCCAATGGTCTAACACAGACGAACTTAAACCTTGTAATTTCTTATGGTGGAGAGGCGTATTATCGAAAACTCATTGAACTCTTCCTAAGCGCGGGAGTGGCGGTGCTTCTATCTCCAACCCCTTGTTTTGGGAAGAAAACAGCGTGGTGGCCGGCCCAGCTTCTACACGGGATATCTTGATCTGAGGATAGAAGAATTGCCTCTTAATTTCCCCCTACGACACCCACCACTCAACAGTCGGTGCCTTCCATATTCTATATTCAAAAGACAGGCCTATGTCTGGTTAAATATCGATGGAGCTTCTCAGTCATCCAGCTCATGGTTGACCCAAAGGTGCGTTTTCCAAGAGGCAACTGGGCTTTCTGGTTTTTCTTTGAAGACGTTTCGCTTCTCATCCAAGAAGCTTCTTCAGCTCTGACTGGTTAACTTGCCTATAGTTTCATTAGGTGCACAGATCTGAGCTATGTTTCCCATAGCCTACTGTGCACAGATTGGGTTTACTGGGTATTCGCAGTTCAGGTACAATAGCATCGCCTGGCGCCGGAGGCTAAAAGCGTTCTCGGTTTAATCGTTGTGCGCCGCAGTCGAAATGAGCCCCCTCTCCCCACCCCGGCGTCTGTTTGCTTAGGACAGGGGCAGGCAACCTCGGCTCTTTTAGGACTCATGGACTTCAACTCCCAGAATTCCCGAGTCAGCTGTGCTGACTCGGGAATTCTGGGAGTTGAAGTCCATGAGTCATAAAAGAGCCGAGGTTGCCTAACCCTGGCTTGGGAGAAGCTTCATTTGCCGTCCTCACTCGGAGGCAAGTTGGGCGGGGGAAAAACGCTTTCCTTATTGGTGCTTCCTCCCGTTGGACGGCTGCCTTTGCTCTTAGGAGGAGGGACTGAAAACTTAAGAGGCGGAGGAGCCCTGGGTGGGTGCAAGCGATGAGTGATGGAGCGCTTGCTGGCTGCCGTTTGGTGGCGCAGTACGGACGTGGCGAGGGAAGGGAAGGGAAGGGGCTGCCGGCAGTCCTACTAAGACCGCCAGGGTTGCTGAGAGAACTGTACCCTATCGACCTTCCCCCTCCTCCTCGTCGCAGCAGTATAGGTGTTAGTTGCTAGGGAGGGCTTTTAATCGACCCGCCTTCTTGCCTGGTTCAGGAAACTTAAAGCGCTGGCGGGGGGGTGGGGTGTTCCCGGGGGCCTGGCTTTCCATGTGCGTTTCTCCTCTTTCGCCTAAATCAGGGGTAGGCAACCTTGGCTCTTTTATGACTCGTGGACTTCAATTCCCAGAATTCCTGAGCCAGCACAGCTGGCTCAGGAATTCTGGGAGTTGAAGTCCACGAGTCATAAAAGAGCCAAGGTTGCCTACCCCTGGCCTAAATCTTCAACGGGGGACAGAATAGCAGCAGTAATAACCGCGTATGCCGTCTGGGGAGGCAGCTGTAAAGCAGAGGTCGGTTGCGCTCTTAAGGTGGGAATCCTGCTTTTGCTTCTCTCTGCCGTTGGAGTGAATGGCTGTTTTCCCCGTAAAGGGAAAGAGCTGATGGTTGTAGAGAGGACCGCCCTTTTAAATAAGGGGAATTTTGTAGTCCTCGACTTACAACAGTCCACTCAAAGTTACAACGGCACTGAAGAAAAAAATGACTTAGGACCACTTTTCACACTTAACGACTGTTGCGGCATCCCCTTGGTCACCTGATCAGATTTCGGATGCTTGGCAACTGGTTCCTACTTGCGACGGTCGCAGCGTCCCGCAGTCATGTGATCCCCCTTTTGCGACCGTCTGACCAGCAAAGTCAGTGGGGGAAACCAGATTCCACTTCACAACAGCGTTACTAACTTAACAACCATAATGATTCACTGAGCAACTGTAACAAGAAAGGTTGTAAAATGGGGCACAACTCATCTAACAAGTGTCTCGCTTAACAAATGTTTCATTTAGCAACATATATTTTTGGGGGGGTCAGTTGTGGTCATAAGTTGAGGACTACTATACAGCAAAAATAGGGGAGTCACTGGGGCATAAAACGTCTGGTGTTGTTTTTTTCTGAGGACCACTTTAGGTAGATGTACAATAAACAAAGAACTGTAGCGACACCTTTGCTGCCTGTGTGCAATGTAAAATACCAGAGGCCTGCACTAGGCAAGGCAGATGAGGCTGAAGTAGAGAAATGGTATACTTGGGAGAGAGAGCAGCTTGGTGGCAGCTCCGTTACAGACAAAGCCAGACCGTGATGGGCTATTTTCTTCCTATGGCTGATTTCGAAAGAGCATTGCTAGAAAAACGCATCGAGAGGGTTTTTAATTCGACTCTAATTGCAGCCTTTTTGGATAATGCCATGTTATTTACCCAACACAATAGGGTAAAGTACATTCCGGAACCTGTCTGAGGACTTCTCTCTTACTAGCCCATTCAGTCTCGGGTTAATAGGAAAATAATGATAATTATGTGTTTGAGGCAACACAATCCTAGCAGAATCGGTAAAGGCACCTACAGCCTGACATTGTTGGCCAACGCTGCTCTTTCATTGGCTTGGGGAGAATCAAGAGCAGTTTTGTATCTTATATATGCTTTTTAATCCCCGCATCCAAGTGAAAAGTATTCATCATTTGGATTTTTTCCCCCTCACTGAACAGGAAAAAAAGACAACCCTTTTATTGGTAAGGAATGCAAAATATTTAAATCCAGTGTCACTGAAGATCTCAGCCTTAGCACCGTAATTCATAGATTTCACAACTTACCTTTTTTAAACAATGTAGTTGATAGAAATTCAGTAAAATGGATGCTACCCCCCAAAAAAGGTAATAGCAGCTAGATTTAAAAAGAAAATACTATGTAACAGGTGTGACGGAATGAAAAACAAAATAGAAATCTATTATAGAAAGCTGAAAGTTATATAAGCAGGTTTCTCTTACAATAATAAATGCTTTGGCACAATGGGCATCTTCAATTAAAACTTGATTAGAAATGCAAACATTTAATCTACGATGCATAAATACATCAGTGATTTCATTTGAAATCACTTATGCCATTAATGAGCTGTTGTCATGCACACACGGTGGTGCCCCTGTNGGGGGGGGGGGGCAGAATAGCAGCAGTAATAACCGTGCATGCCGTCTGGGGAGGCAGCTGTAAAGCAGAGGTCGGTTGCGCTCTTAAGGTGGGAATCCTGCTTTTGCTTCTCTCTGCCGTTGGAGTGAATGGCTGTTTTCCCCGTAAAGGGAAAGAGCTGATGGTTGTAGAGAGGGCCGCCCTTTTAAATAAGGGGAATTTTGTAGTCCTCGACTTACAACAGTCCACTCAAAGTTACAACGGCACTGAAGAAAAAAATGACTTAGGACCACTTTTCACACTTAACGACTGTTGCGGCATCCCCTTGGTCACCTGATCAGATTTCGGATGCTTGGCAACTGGTTCCTACTTGCGACGGTCGCAGCGTCCCGCGGTCATGTGATCCCCCTTTTGCGACCGTCTGACCAGCAAAGTCAGTGGGGGAAACCAGATTCCACTTCACAACAGCGTTACTAACTTAACAACCATAATGATTCACTGAGCAACTGTAACAAGAAAGGTTGTAAAATGGGGCACAACTCATCTAACAAGTGTCTCGCTTAACAAATGTTTCATTTAGCAACATATTTTTGGGGGAGGGGGTCAGTTGTGGTCATAAGTTGAGGACTACTATACAGTAAAAATAGGGGAGTCACTGGGGCATAAAACATCTGGTGTTGTTTTTTTTCTGAGGACCACTTTAGGTAGATGTACAATGAACAAAGAACTGTAGCGACACCTCTGCTGCCTGTGTGCAATGTAAAATACCAGAGGCCTACACTAGGCAAGGCAGATGAGGCTGAAGTAGAGAAACGGTATACTTGGGAGAGAGAGCAGCTTGGTGGCAGCTCCGTTACAGACAAAGGCAGACCGTGATGGGCTATTTTCTTCCTATGGCTGATTTCGAAAGAGGTCGTTTGCATTGCTAGAAAAACGCATCGAGAGGGTTTTTAATTCGACTCTAATTGCAGCCTTTTTGGATAATGCCATGTTATTTACCCAACACAATAGGGTAAAGTACATTCCGGAACCTGTCTGAGGACTTCTCTCTTACTAGCCCATTCAGTCTGGGGTTAATAGGAAAATAATGATAATTATGTGTTTGAGGCAACAAAATCCTAGCAGAATCGGTAAAGGCACCTACAGCCTGACATTGTTGGCCAACGCTGCTCTTTCATTGGCTTGGGGAGAATCAAGAGCAGTTTTGTATCTTATGTATGTTTTTTAATCCCCGCATCCAAGTGAAAAGTATTCAGCATTTGGATTTTTTTCCCCCTCACTGAACAGGAAAAAAAGACAACCCTTTTATTGGTAAGGAATGCAAAATATTTAAATCCAGTGTCACTGAAGATCTCAGCCTTAGCACCGTAATTCATAGATTTCACAACTTACCTTTTTTAAACAATGTAGTTGATAGAAATTCAGTAAAATGGATGCTACCCCCCAAAAAAGGTAATAGCAGCTAGATTTAAAAAGAAAATACTATGTAACAGGTGTGACGGAATGAAAAACAAAATAGAAACTATTATAGAAAGCTGAAAGTTATATAAGCAGGTTTCTCTTACAATAATAAATGCTTTGGCACAATGGGCATCTTCAATTAAAACTTGATTAGAAATGCAAACATTTAATCTACGATGCATAAATACATCAGTGATTTCATTTGAAATCACTTATGCCATTAATGAGCTGTTGTCATGCACACACGGTGGTGCCCCTGTGACTCAGTGTTAGTGAAAAGGGTTATATGGTGATTGTGATGGGAATTAAATGTTATTCATATATGAGTTATACATAGATTAATATTTATGCTAGAACTACAATTACAGAATATGTATTATGGTAAATGTAAATGCTCAGTTTAATTACTGACACTTATAGTAAACTTTAAATTTTATTAATAAATCCATTCTTATCCTCCCTAAAATACATTACTAGAAGCAAGTCATGACAATATAAACATCTTGTATTTTTATATTAATTTTGTGCAAGCAAAGACATGTTGGTATGCTCAAATACATTTCTGTGGATTTCTGTTCAGACGGCTGATGAGTAAATAAAGATATGAAAGCTACAGAACAAATCACTGCATAGTAATATAACCCTTAGTTATGATTACACGTAGATTTTAAATTTGTTCATCTAAGAATAAGGTTGACAGAAACTGCAGAGCTTCAAACTGGATGTATAGTCTTCCATGTTTTGCATTCAGATGCAGAGGAAATGCAATACTTACTTAAATATAATTACCAAAACAGCTTGTGACCCTAATGTGGGGCACTCACATCTGCAAATTCATCTTTGCTAGCTTAGTTTCATTGCAGCCAGCATGCTCGACCCCTGATCTAACAAGTGTTCATTGTTTCTTGTTTTTGTTTTTAAAAAGGGATAATAAAAACAAAATTCTTACAAAGGAAGACAGTAAACAATACGACCCCCTCACCCCCACCCCCCTCAATTCAGGATCAGCATCTGGACTGGGCTTTTATGCTTCTTCACAATAATATATACTTACGGATTGTCAGTGCAGTAAATATATTATCCAAAGACTCCATGATATTTAGTGACATTAACAATATAATAGCTACTTCCAAATTAAGGCAATGATTATCGAATAGAAAATGCAGTTCAATGTAAGTAATTGAAAAGTGAAGCATTCTCAAGTATTAAAAAAACTACAGCAAATATAAATTCATGTATCATATATGGGGTATGAACCAAGAGTCACCGATCAGGGAAAGGATCTTGCATCAACAGAAGTGATGAAGCTGGTAGGTCAGTTGGCCCAACCAGTAAACCCTATGAGGGTTAGATTTATCTCCAAATATCTCCAAGACAGATAATTAGATAGCAAAGTACTCAAGCTGAAATTTGCAGCAAAGATAATGTTCCATCTCTCCTCATATATGAATAAGGCAGGGCTTTTTTTCTCATAGAACGCCCAGAACAGAGTTCCGGCACCTGTTTTGGATGGAATCTTGTAGGGTAGGCAAGGCGGGTTGTATGACGTGTGTGAGTTCCGGCACCTTTTTTTTTTTTTTTTTTTTAAGAAAAAAAGCACTGGAGTAAGGTAAACATGAATGTGTGTGGGTGATGCTGCTTTCCACACCACAATGGACATTTTAAATTTGTTTTTCTTGTTCCATGGTCAAGGATGGGAAGTGCAAAACCAGCCTGTATTTCATGGGTGGGCTGTCTGAAAGAATGAATAAGTGATGATTGACCTGGGCATCCTAATGTGGATAGCTTTAAAAGAGACAAATCAATGAAGAATAAGGCTGCTAGAAAATATATATTACACCCAGCATTTGAAGCAAGATGCCTCTCAAGTCAGTTATTGGAACATATAAGCAGGAGAACAGAATGTCGTGCCCTGCTTGTAGACTTGCAAAGAGGAATTTGGTGAGAATAGAATAGTGGACTTGATAAGGCATTGATCCAATGCAACAGGATGGTTTTAAACCTGAAATTTCTTTAAGCTTCCTTAATTTAACACTGATTCTGAGCATATGGAATAGCTTCCATGTGGGAAATAGCAATATTTTTGAATATGTGGGTTTATTCTAAAAAGGTATTCAGCTCTTCCTATTTTGCTGATTCTAGTGCATATTTCTCAGTGATACATCTCTAGTAATATTGTGTCTGGCTAATATTTGCAACTGAATATGAAAATCGTATCAGATGTTTTGTAGTTCCTGTATGATAGTATTATGGGGAGTTTGTGCATCCAGACACACAGCTCATACACATCGTATTACTTTTCTATTCTATCATGGCTGAATTATAGTTTGTGGTAAACAGATGAAAAACCTTGGTTTGCTTGGTAGGTCCGATGCATAGCACTGCTGTTTTTGTGTTCTTTAAGCAACAGTTCCAAGGATGATACAATTTTCAAGGCATATTACATGCTTATTTGGAAGCATCATTCAGGCATTGACATAACTCATCCCTGTGATTGCACTGTACTCTCCCAGAGAGCTCACCATAGGCTTATAGCTGCCACATGTAAAATCAGACCATTGGCCAGACCACATTCTTGCTTGCTAGACTTTCCAACCATACTGATTCTTAATTCTAGTGAACATATTGGGAATCAATTTGCATGCCAAACATGCAGTCTGTTATTGAACTACAGGAAGGGGTTGATCCATGATGTACTAGGGATTGGGGAATCAATGAAAAGCAAGTAGCAGCTGCTCCACAAATATCCAGAAAATGAGAGGGAATACAGGGAACAATAAGTAATGTAGCTGATATCTAGAGTGGGAATTCACATGATTAAAGTTGGTCATTGCAACATTGCAACATGGATTTTAAATGATATATTTACATATTTAATACACATTTTCTTTGCTTTATTTTATAATCACATTGTTCTTTTGTACAGAAAATTATAATTCCCAGATTTTATACACACACACACACACACACACACCAGATTTAAAACCAGATATGAGACTGTATATAAAGGAATTACTATAGAACATCACTCTTCTTTATATAAAGATTTCCCTGGGGGTGTGTTCTATGGCCTTTCAGAAATAGGTCCTGCTTCTGTATTAATGGAGCTTGCTTTCAAATGTATGTGCTGCAAAATGGAGTAACACTAAATATGATACCTAAATATCAAAGCTCTTTCAATGCCCAATGGAGTCTGAAAGTAACAACCATTTCATGTACTAATATGACACAGTGTTGCCAGACTTAAATATCTTTCCTGGAAAGTAGATGTATTGATAATCATGACACATACTTTTAAGGACAAATTTAGGGTATAATATTCTCTTCTTAGAGAGCTTAGGATGCATAATCTATGGCAATCAATGTTTCAACTTCCAAGAGTGTTATTCTTAAAAGTTCACAGTTTTTCTCTTGTCCTGGACATTTTCATATTTTATCATTATGCTCCAAACCCTATATCCAGAAATGAAATGACCACAACATGCTCTTTGTGAGAGAAATTTTAATTGAGATAAGGGTCTTCTCACATGGCATCTAAAAAAGGCTTTCCTTTGTCTCCATACTCATCTAGAGACATTTATTACAAGGTGCAAAAATGCATATAATTGGAGGAGCATATTTATGACTTCTGTATAAATGCGTTAAAGGCAGATGAGAGATTTTTCATTGTGCAGTTGCAAGAATATAATTCAGTTCATTGCTGCTTTCTGAGCAAGTAAATTGTTGAAAAATGACAAGCTGGAGATCAACCTTCCACTGATGAAATACTCACCAACCCTGATATTTCATTTTTGTAGTTTTTCTTGGCAGTTATTTGACTCCTAAAAACCATAAGTTCTTTGCCTTCAAACATATATTTTCTGGGAATATTGTAAAGTTTCTTCCTTTTTCAGTCATTTCCTATATAAATTAAATTTTGATGGACTTTCTAGCTCTTCTGTATCATATAAGAAGACAAAATAGGAAGTATTTTAGTATGTAAGCTATATTTGTCCATGTGATGTGGATAAACGGAGTAGCAACAAGGCAATGGTGGAAGTCCACCAAATTTTCCTGGCAAAATCCCCAAGCATCCACATTTTAATATACATTTTAGATTACAGCATAAAATACTTTAAAAGAAAATAAGTATTTTTTTGCTCCTTGCTATTACAATCCCATATGAATGAATTTACCAGAATTTACAGTTTATGGAAAGAAAGGCTGCATTCCAGGTGAAAATTCTAATAATAAAAAGTCTTTTGTATTATATGTTATCTTAAGAGCCTTGCCAGGTCATACCTGGAAGTCTCTCTCCTAACATATATGTTATTTGGCACTGTGGACATTGCATGTATCCAATACTATGATTAGTTCCAGCCTCACCATTGTGTTGGACTAAATCAGCCTTATTCAGTTTCCAGTTATATGGCAAAATTCGTAACACAGATTACACAATTAGGGGAATTTTGAAAGTTGAGATCTGGATGGTGCCCAAACAACTGGGCTAGATGATTTTCAAGGCCATTCCAGTTCTATTATTTTGAATTATCTTGCAGTAATGCACTTACACTATGGAATGTAGGCACAATTGCACTGATTCCTATAATTATTCCCATGAACAGACAAATCTCAGATCCAACATGGAGAAATTAATGTCTGCTATTGCTGAAATAATGTATCTATATTTTTACCCTGTGGTAAGATGGGCAGCCAATAAATTTAATAAACAAACAAACAAACAAACAGCAAAATACTGCACACTGCCCAGAGTGTTTCCCTCTTTCTGAGGGAAATGGGCAGTTAAGAAATAGGAATAGATAGATAGATATAATTTTTTCTTATGTCAAGGGCAGTTGGTTAAGTTGGAAAAGGCTACTATAAGGGTTCTGAAACTAGATTGTGACTCCTGTATTCACAAGCAAGTTTGAGGGGCAATAGGGTTTGCATGTGGAAACCAGGATCCCTGCCAGAACACACTCCCATTCCATCTAGATAAGTGTTTGTCCAGGCAGAGCAATAACATAATCTGATAGGGTAATCTTTGATCCATTTATCCCCCCCCATCTCCAATACTAATTGCATCCTCATTTGTCTCAATGCCTCTTTTGAACCCTTTCCTCCACGCATCATGGATGTAGGACTAGAGGGAGAAACGTCTGTAACCATGTACAATTTTGCCATTTGCTTGAAGTGTTTGGTTGCACATGGTATATGATAGTATAGTATGGAAGGAGTCAATAAGGAACCTGTCTCAGTGAAAAAGGACCCGTTGTATCTTGGAAACTTTCTATGGTATCTGCTAAGGGAGAAAGGCAGGTTGTTCCTTCAAAGGGAAAATTGGACATAGCTCTTTGGACAAATAGTAAAGATGAAATTTCCCAGAAGAGGTGAAGTTTGGATGCCATGGCAAACATTATTGCCACTCTCCTAGTGCTTTTATTGGGGACAGGTTAAAGTAGAGGTTGAGGCCAACATCCTTTTGGGTCATCAGAATGGATGGATTAAAAAATCTGGACTCTTTTTTTTTTTTTTTTTGCTTCTTTCAGAGTTTAAGAGGCTTTAAGGTACAAAATTGATGCTTTAAACCTTGCAGAAATGACAGTGTTCATTTCATATCTTAGAATTCCCGAATCCCCTTTTCAAAACATTTTGCTCTACTTGGCTTCTGCATAATAACTACTGTATATATACTCATCAACATTCCCTGACTGTACAGATTGGAATGCCAACCCACCCAGTCAATATTTATTGCAAGTAATAAATAAAATCAAGATGGGAGGAATATTCAAAGGGTTGCAGACTTAATGACTTTATAAAGCAATCATAAACCTCCACTGCACCATTTAAAATGAAATTAGGGCCAGATTATTGTTGGTAGATGAAATTAAAAAGTGAATTTTGAGTGGCTGAATTTTCTTCTTGCAGATATGTTTCCAACTATTAGTAGCCAGATTGCTACTTTTCATTTGTCATCATTTACACTCAGTTTGTGAGTTCTTATCAAAATTCTTGTTTTGACCTTTTTATATCTAGCACTCTAATTATTTTTTCTTCCCTTCCCTTCCCATTTCATTGTATTGTATGCTATGTCCCTTTGTTATGAACTGTGCTACAATAATACATTCATTTAGTTGATTAGGATATTGGTTTGGGGGTTCCAAGATAATGTTTTCCAGAATATGTTCAGTTTCTACTGAAGCACATGGTTGAGATTTCAATGATAGCTTGCTCATCTAACACACAATCCAAATGGTTTGCATATCCAAAGCTTCATTGCTATCAGAACTTACTTCCAACACCTAGCTTGTCCAAATAAGGCAGAAAACCACAAACAGGTTTTGATAGCGATCCTGGTTTGTATGCCAAAACCATTAGACTTGGAAAACTCTGTCAGAACAAACTCCTACTCTGCTTGGATAAGCAAATAGGAGAATCTGGAGCATGGATTTATAGGGTAATAACTGTATTTACCCACATTAGGTAAAGGTTTCTAGGGGCTGGTGTTCATCTCCTTTTCTTGCCAAGGGGGTCAGCATTTCCATAGTCATGTGGCCAGCATGACTATATGCCAAGGTGCATGGAAGAGTATACCCACACTACAAGCATAAACATTCAAGCCAGGTGCTAGATGTGAAAATTCTGATCCAAGATGAATGTTGAACAAAAAGTGAGAATAGTAAAACTCGAATTTCAGAAATTGTGTAAAATTATACCTCTTTTAAAGTTCATTGTTTATTTCCAATGAAACATTGCAAGGTTCTCTTATTTTAAGCTGATACAGTATATAGTTTAAATTTAATAAAAACATACAAAGTAAGGACTGAAACAACCACTATATTGCACAAACAAGCAAAAGGCTAGCAGAGCGCATCTATGAACACCAACTAGCAGTCACAGGACACTGATGAAAACTCTCAATTTCACAATACATGGACAGACTTAGCTGTAGTTTCAGCTGGAAAACTGTGAGCAACCTATACTAAGCAAAGTCCAAAAGCACTAAAGGATTTCTGGAAGTCTGCCATGTAGACAAATTGGCCATCAGCAGGTACATAGAGGTAAACAACATCTGCATATCATTCAAAAGAGACAGTCAAAAAGCCAAAAAGGAAATAAAAAGACCAAAACATCTCCTCAGCAGCAATTAATACCCAGATTATCAGAAATTAACACAAAGATTAACACTAGACCAACAAGGTAAACAATACCTCAGTATAGGAACTACTAACTCAGACAAATAAGCTAAACAGCTTAATCAAGGAACCACCAAGAACACTCGTACCAACACTGACACGGTTGCATGGATGGTGTCATCTAGCTTAGTAATGAAAGTTCTGCAAGAAAATAACCAAATCAGAGAGCACCAAATACTCCACAGTTCAACCCTGAGATACAAATATTTTCTTCTATCAGTAATGATTTCTCCCTTTTGTAGCCTTCAGTCCCCAATATAATTGTATCTACTCTGCTGAAGTATCTCCAAAGAGATATTTACAGAAGGAAAGGGGTCTTTCTTTGTCTCAGGCTATTTTTCTTGCCTCATTAGTGACAGAGAGTCTCCATAGCATAATCCAGCTGATACTGAGGTGAAGTAAACCCTGTTTTCAATACAATTGAAGACTGTATTGAAAATATATTTTGGTATGATAATAATAAGATGATTCTAGGAAATAACATAAATTGCTAGTGGGCAAATGACATCAAGCTAATGCCTGCAACACAAAATATAAGCCATGATGGGCAGGATATAAATAATTTTGAGTGGAGCTCTTTACAATCACTATTCTTCAGGGGTTTAAGCGGGAGGAAAAGAAACAAAAACATATTCTATTTCTTCTTTCCCCTCCCTGTAACTCCCTGTTGTTTCTGTGAGTTAGGGAATTTTCTAGAACATGAAAGAGGGTCTGGTTGACTGGAGGAAGAAGAAACTGGTGAAAATCATCTCCCTCTTTTTCCTATGAGAGCTTAGTCACTTACATCCATCATTTTCTGTTATTTGTGAAAAGGCTATTCCAGCTCCTTAAAGCATTGCGAACTGGTCAATATTCTGCCATTTAAAAATCAAGCTGTACCATTCTTCTAATTCCTTTTCTTGTTAATTCTAGAAAAGTCTAATTCTATAACAGATTCTGTATTATTTTGTGTATTTTATAGCAAGGTATAGATTGAGTTTTCACTTCGACACATACTACCAATTGCTGGGATACCCTCATGATAGAACATTCTTTTTATCTTCCTGCTGTATGAGAATCACTCTCTATCTTATCACCCCATTGTTCTTTTTAATTTTCACAACAGCGGATGTATAGTCAGCTGATACTGGCAATCACCAGTGAATTGTTGCAACATACAGTATATGTGTAGATTGCATTAACTTCTTCAAAGTGCATCTATCCAATTCTGTTTAGTAGTGACAAATAGTCCTCACCATGGTATTTCTCTCTGGGGCTTTTGACAAAGCAGGAGCCTTGACAATATCCGCCTCCTTGCCAGGTAACTAAAGAACTCCCTTGCTGTAATGAAAACCCCAGATTGAAAAAGCTTTGCCTCATGAAAATTGTAGTCTTGAAGAGAACTATTGTGAGAGTTGTTTATAATTATATTTTGAGGCTACCATTTCTAGAAATGTATACATTTTAGAGACCTCATATTGTCTGATATCAAGTACTATTGTTACATTAACATCTCATTAAAATAGGGATGGCTTGTTAGAACATATTCACATCTATGCAAAGGTAAGAACTCCTTTTTCTTCACCAAGGATTGCATTTGTCTGCAAGAAATGAAAGCTTTTCCCCTGAAACTAAGCATTGTTTAAAATAGATTTTTAAAAAAATATTAGTATACTTTAGTGAAGTATATACTTCGTCTAGTACAGTGATGGCGAACCTTTTAGAGACCGAGTGCCCAAACTGCAACCCAAAACCCACTTATGCATTGTTGGATGCTGGGTGGGTGTGGCCCATTGGGTGGGTGTGGCTGCGGTGGTAACAGCAGACTGGGTGGGACTAAAATGTTCAATCAGTCAATTCCAACTTTGCAAGATCTTTTTTTTTCCTGTGAGAAGTTGAAATTGACTGATAGATTGAACCTTTTTTTTTGTACACAGCGGCGGAGGCCTAAAGCGAAAAGGTTTTATAAAACCCAGCTGAAGGTCTAGGACTGGGGCGACGGCACAGTGCCGCTCTGAGTGCCGCCTCTGGCACCCGTGCCATAGGTTTGCCACCACTGGTCTAGTAGATAACCTCAGCAAGGTCACTGTTCATCAAGGCTTTACTTACTGTATTCCATATCTTGGAGAGCATTTAGTTTGACTTTATTTTTCCCATGTCAATGACTGACAAGCAGCTTTTGGAAATTAAGTATCAGTGCTTTTAACTTTTCACAAGACTGTATTTTCTAGTCATATTCTAAGTGACATAAAAATCATCACTGATGTTGTTGATTTACAGTTTCCATGCATAGAAATCCTAGCATGGAATATCTGTATATTTGGAAGCCTGTTTGTAGAAGGTGATTTTTCTCTGATTCATCCATTCTCTGACAATGTCCCATATCGTAAAATTATTTCTTTAAGAAAAGGACCTTCTGAGAAATATGCTTCGGGGATGAAAAATATTTTTTGCTATTTATTTTTTAATCCTTTCAGGTGTTACCATTATACTGCAAATCCCTGATATCCTTTGAGGGCTTAAAATAAAACCGATTCAAAAGTTAAACCTGAGGTATCAAAAATAACATAAAACAGCAATAGAAATAATTTTTTAAAAGGTAGAAGGCCATTTAAAAATGTGTCATAGAATCATCGTGTTGGACAGTATTGTGGAGGTCTTCTAGCTCAACCCAATGCACTGTACGGAAATCCTCAGACTATCCCGGACAAATGGCTGCCCAACATTTGTTGGAAAAGTTCCAGTGACTGATCATCCATGAATCCTGGAGACAGGCTCTTCCACTGCTTAATAGCTGTCACAGTCTCGAAATTCCCCATTTCAAGTTTGAATTTACTCCTGTAAAGGTTAAAAAAAGAAGAAGTGTGGTTTTAGCAACCTTAGAAACTTAATAAAGGGATTACGCTTCCCAACTCAACTAGGAAAGGATTTCAAAAGAATGGAAAGTAGACACAACCTTTCCTTCTCAGATTATCTCAGTGAGCAGGATGGAGAGCAGGCTCTAAAAATAAGAAGGCATTTTTATTTTACCTGGAAAGATGTCAGCGATACAACCAGCTGCGATGTTAAGTTCTTTATTAAATACATTTCCAAATTTGGCACAAGGTCAGTTCCATATACAGGCTCTTTGTAGTGGTTTCCAATGAATGCATTATGGTTTTAAGACTGGTTTCTTCCAAGAAGGGGTAATGACCAATCAATCAAAGCTGTGAAAGCTGAAGATTTGGATATGTACCTGCTCCTTCATGACCATGATCTCATCCACAACTAACAGATGTATCTGTGTGTGACCTTCACAATAAGCAACTCAATTTTATCTGAACTTAGTTTCAATGTATCATTCCTTAATAAGATATTATTATCGTTTGCCAGCTGCAAGTCTATTTCCAGGGAAGGTATATGATTATCTGAAGATGTTATAGACTCATGGTTTGGATATCATACGATAATACTGTTCAGCTCTTCTGATGATCTTTCCCAGAAGTTTCATGCAGATAGTGAAAAGCTCTGAAGACAGAGTGGAGCCATATGCTAGCTCCCATTTTGAAATGTTATTTATTGCATTGCTTTGCATTACTGTGGGAGTCTTCAATAGGTTATCATTCCTACAGTATTAGGAAAAGGAACTAAATATGCATTCCTAATTCTTGCTCATAGCAGTTTGTGAGTGATGCCATTTCAGGTTTGCATTTTGGAGATACTATTGCAGTGGTGGCGAACCTATGGCACGCGTGCCAGAGGCGGCACTCAGAGCCCTCTCTCTGGGCATGAACGCTGTTGCCCCTGCCCCACCTCTCCCCATGGCCCCATCCTCACCAGCAGCCCCCCTGGAGGAGAGCCGCTCCCGGGTACGCCCCACGTGGAACAGCACAGCCAAGGACATGGCAGCCAGGCAGCGGGGACAAAGCTCCGCCCTTGTGCCCCATCACGTGCAGATGATGCAGTGGGGCACGGGCAGAGGGTGTGGCCACCATGGTGCTTCTGGGCCACCTGGGCGATCTGTGGCAGGCTGTGGAGGCGGTGGGTGGCCCGCAGGGCAAGGACGGTGTGGGGGGCGCTACAAAACTTAAAAATAATGTTTCTGAGAAGGGAATACAGTATCAGAAGTCCCTGCTTAGAGCTGGAAAAACTTAAACCAGATATAAAAGTCTATTGTAAAACTTCTTATATCCTATTAGTTTGGAATCAAAATTTTGTCTTTTATTTAGTTTGGGTGTTATTTGAGAACTTTAGATTTTTTTAGCTTTTGATGTGTTTGAAATCTAAATTGTATTGTAAGACATTGGATGTCAGTTGCAACACATCATTTACATATGCAGTCAAACATTAAATGCCATTCCATGTCAAAAATGACATACTATGAAATGAGAAATATGTCTGATAATTATTCAATCCCAGTTTTTGAAAGCATTTTAAAATTAGTAAGTACAGATATGGAATAGTTAGCAAAGATTTAAATATTTGCAGATTGTCTAGGGAATATTCACTATCAAAATTTAAAGATATGGATAATTTGGCTCTAGTATGATGGCAAATAATAGTACAATTTACAGGTTCAGTTACATATACAGTAGGTAAAGGATAAGGGGAGAGATGCCATAAAATGAACAGCTCATATATGTTTAAAAAAATAGGATTTTAAGATGATCTGCCTCCTAAAAAAGATTACATATTTATATTACCTAAGCATCCTTTGAGTTTAAATGTAAAGTATTTGAAGGGGAAAAAATTCTTATGCCAGGTAAAATATTTATCCTTTTGTATTATCAGCACAGCTACAGAATATGTAATTGTGTTTTATGAACAACACTATGAATGATTGGCCATGAATCATTCATATTGTTGCAATGGAATGGAAAATTTAATATTGGTCCCTAATAACATTGCTTGCACATAAAGCATATCTTTAAAAACATCTCAAATCTTTGTGCTGTGGTTATATATGATTCTAATTTCTCTATAATTTAGTTTTACAAATTAAGTTTTTTCTCGTGTGGATCTCAGAGGTAGGATTTTGGATGTAAATGAGGTATTGCTGAAGCTAGCTTGAAGGAAAAGGCTTCTCAAACTGAATTTGATTGCTGGTATAGGTGGACACATCCATGTAGTTTTTATGAAAATGATGTGGATGTCTTGTTTCCTTCTTGTGGGATAACTACAGCTTATAGTCCCTAGTAGTTTCTTAACTGAGTATCAACCAGGTGATCTGTTTAACTTTTTTGAGATCAACTAAGGTTAGCTAAGGACTTTCTCCTGCAGTGACTTACTGTCAACATTCAAGGTAAGTCAGGTCAGGAATCAGACATAATGAGAACTATTAGACGAATGAAGGCAAATATATGTGTCCCAGGATAATATTGCAAGATCCAATTTGGGTCGGTCACCAGGACCAGAGATTTAGTTTCCCAACCTTTCAGACTCATGCTGGAGCCCATCCTCAGGGAACTTCTCTCTACCAGAATCACAGTAAAATAATACTATTAGAACTATTAGAACTCTATTGTCATAAAAGAACCTTGAAAGTCTGAGGGTATTTTTCCTTCAATCCTTCAGATACCAAAGAGAGTTAAGTAGGGCAACTTTAATCCTCCCCCACACACACTGCCTTTTCCCCCCAGGCTGAGCTCATCTTTTGCTGAGGTTCTCTGCATAATTTCTCCAAGGTAATTTACCAACTTGATTTTCAGTTATTTTAATATTACAATTCTGAAATAAACCTCTGTTTGGTTATCAATGACAGAAACTCGCAGATACAGAACTTTTATTATACACATTAGAAAACTACAAAATTATATTATTTTTTGACATAATCGCCATTCAAATTAAAGCACTTGTCATAATGTCTTACAAGGTTTGAAATTCCTTAGTAGTAGTCACTCAGTGCCAAATCTGGGCTATGGGGGGTGTGTGTGATCAAAAACATCACAACGGAACTGCTTCAGAAGTTCTTGGGTGCATCTAGTGGTGTTCGGGTGAGCATTATCATGAACCAACACCACACCGGAAGTGGTGCCATAGAAAATCCTCCAAATGTGAAGATGCCAAAGGAGTACCGCTAGTGAAGTTCATGGAGCGTGGTTCAACCATCAATTCAGAAGTCTACTATGAAACATTATGAAAACTCAGACGAGCCATCCATAACAAGTGTTGGGGCATGCTGACTTACGGTGTGGTGTTGGCTCACAATAATGTTCACCCACACACTGCTAGATGCACCCAAAAACGTTTGAAGCACTCCCGTTGGGATGTTTTTGATCACCCCCCATAATCCAGATTTGGCGCTGAGTGACTACTACTAAGGATTTTCAAACCTTATAAGACATTATGACGTGCCTCAGTTTGAATGGTGATTATGTCGAAAAGTAATGTAATGTTGTAGTTTTCTAATGTGTATAATAAAAGTTCTGTATCTGCGAGTGTCTCTTATTGATTACCAAATGGAGGTTTATTTCCGAATTGCCCTCATATATTAAGCTGCATGGAACAAGACAAGCTGGGATTTGACGTGTCAGTGATGGGCCAGTTTACATGAACTGCGTGTGTACATACATGTAGTCAATAAGGCAAGAAAGAAATGACATACAGATTAGGACTTCTCTTAGAATTCTTGCAAATTTCCTTTATGCCTCCAGACATTGATATTCTCAAGAAACTCCACGGCTACAATTGCAATAACAAAGCCTTCTACATAGGTGAGTTTTTCCTCATTAGGGGTGGAAGATCATTATGCAAAACAAAAAGCTTGCATCTTTTCCAACTGTTAGTCACCTCCCAACAAAAGAAGTAGAGATGCTGAATAGACAATGCTGAGAGATCCACACAAGTTCTTTCCTTGTTCTTTGAATCAGCAATAACTCTCTAACATCTGTTTTATTCCCAGAAAAATTTCCATAGTTGAAGGTATAGTCTGGAGAAAGGACCTTGTTAGCTCATAAACCTGAAATGTAGTTAGTCACATGGGTGATTGTCTGATTCACTGCTTAACTCATTGTCATTGCTAGTTAAAAATCATGACCTCTTTTAAAATAAAGAGTAATACACTTGTAACTGAACTAATGGAAAATCCAGAAAAACTCAACAGTAACTCTGTATAGATGAGTATTGTGTTTGACCACATTCTCTCTTCAATGGGTGACTCTCCAAATAGACTGGTAATGAAAGAATGCAGACTCTAGAAAGAAAAAGATAACCAGAAACATCCTTTTTACTTTCTCAGAGATTCCTAATGAGCACCCAGCTGCATGAACTATTTGTTGCAGCCATGTTTCTCATGACTTTTCATAGGCAACCAAGTAGCCATTCAAAGTCATAATGAAAAGATGATTCTCATCTTCCAGGCACATGCAGATCACAGCTGAGATCTACAGAATCAGCTGTGCCCCATTACTTTGTTCCCAGTAGGCGCCATATTGTTAATAAAAAAGTTAGTAAAGAAGTATTCCATCACTTGATAGTTGTGAAACTTTTAAAGGCATAAGGGTATATTAAAAAAAGATAAATGATTATATTTTTCTGTGATGTTGAGTATTCTGTAACAGTAGCTGTTTAATAAATCCTGGTATCTCCTTTAAACTGTGCCTTTTTTCTTATAAGGGTTAGCATATAAAAAAATATGATTTTTTTTACTGCCATAGCTTTTTCCATGATTGAGTGCACACACAATAACTGTTAGTAGGGCTAAGAGTTTGCATTTAATCAAATAATAGGGAGAAAAGAACAAGTCCCGCAATATTACCATATTAGTTCAGACATGTGTTCTGTAGTCAATTACTCTGATATCAATTCACCAAGAGTTTTTTTCAAGCTCTCTTGGTGAATTTACTCATTCAGCATTCATATAATATTTTCTCCCAAAATATAGAATTTATTGATTTGCGTAAAGCATATAAGAATAATCCTTCCTTCCTTCCTTCCTTCCTTCCTTCCTTCCTTCCTTCCTTCCTTCCTTCCTTCCTCCCTCCTGTATTTAAAGCATTTATTTTGGAAAAATTAATCAAATTCTAATCTGGAATTACTTTAGTTTTTATAAGAATAAACATAGCATACAGTACTAATGAGAAGAATAGGGCACAGCAGCAAATCCATACCAATAGAAGAAATGGAGACTCATATGTTTAAATCAGGGTTCCCCCAAATAGTCAATATCCATTCCCAAGAATCAGTAGGACTGACCAAGGCTTCATAGTTTTGTAGTATTACTAGTTAAAGTAATATTTGTTGAATTATGTTCATTTGATAAATTGTTGGGGGTTGATGAATAATCTGAAACTTTATGAATGTGTTGATGAACAAAAGAGCTTGGGTTTAAATAAGGATTGATTTGGACTTGGAAAATCAGATAATGATTGCCCAGGCAAGTCTTGGACCATCAAGAGTTGGCTGGTTGTAGGCATTATATGCTATTGCTAGATTGTTAGGACAGGATTGTGTAGGTGGTCAGACTCCACCTATTCTAATAAAGGACAAATGAGAAAGCACAAATATGCCCACGCAGACATACATTAAGAGGATGAAAGTGTGAGCATTTCCATTATATAGAAAGAAGGGGTCCCCAAATAATAATGGAGGTTCAGATTCAAGCCTGTATCCTAGATAATTCTTTTTAGTGAATAGTTATGCATGACCTTGAATCAGAAAGGGAAACATGGCTGAGCATCAATATAGTTTCAACAAATGCATTTTAGTGGTATTTAAAATGACGATACATCACAAAAGAAACACTCTTTGCGTATTTTCCTTTGTGAGGAAAGATGTAATTCTTTGAAGAAATTGTGCAATTTGAAGATGTGTATTTCCAATCTCTCCAGTCATGTTGCTTATACCGGGCTGTTACTCAAGCACTGCACTGGGCCTGTCAAGGAAAGTGATGTAGACAAACAGATAAAGAATGAATGTACCGGAAAAAAATCTCTCACTGGGAGAGCAGAAATTACATTATATGGATAAGGGGATGTGGCTCTATATGAATCAAAGGAAGTTAATTGAGAGATTTGGCTTTCCTTCTGAACAAGTGTCAGTGGCTCTCTCATCTGTCTGGCAGAGTTCAAGAAAAGAATGATACGGTTGGTACAAATGTGGATCAATTTACAACTTGCATTAAACTGTCAGCTTGGGCTGGTAGCATGAATTAGCGTAAGCAAGAATGTGGGCAAGCACTGATAAAGCTTCAGGTGCCTGTTTATTCTGTTTTTGTTTCTTAAAGCAGCAATGTCTTCAGCTATTGTTTCTAGACGATTTTTGGAAGAAACTGAGAGAGATGGCTTATAAAATAGGGGTGTTACCCTTTCCCAGTAAGAATACACAAAAGCCAAAACCATTGTTAGACATTTTATGAATGGATTTAAGGAATATAGATAAACAAACTTTGGCTTGGAAATGTCAGTTAAAAGTAATTAAGGAAGAGGTTGTTCTACTTTGGGTTGGTTTTTTTTTAAGTTTGACATTTGTGATTTACAGTAGCTTGGATATTTCATCTTCTGTTGGATTAATCTTTCACTGTATTATTATTTGTTATTGATATCCAAATTGTCCTTGTGATGTGTTTGCCAACACTTAAGTACACTGATTACTCCTTCCTTTACTCTGGGATCAATGTAGGTTTCTGATTAAGAATATAACTATGGTCCTTGCAATCAGGAGGTACCCAATACATGATGCAAAGGGGACTATAGTTCAACATCTAGGTCAGTGACCCATGTTATGCCTCCGGGAGCAGTTTAACAGTATTCCTGAAAACTCAGATGTCATTAGATTTACAAAAGCTGGTTTTGGCAAGGAATGCCAGTGTGCAAGCTGACCCTTGCAGTAGGTTATACGTACTAATATTTATCCACATATTTGCTTACATTGTACCTTGATTATTGCAATGTGATGCATGTGGGACTATTGTTAAAAAGCCCTAAATGGCCTAGAGTCTGCAGGATTGCCTTTCCAGCTGTGAATCTTTCTGGTTACTCAGGAGAACAAGGGAGGACCATCTGAGAACCTATGTGCTACAAGAATTTAAGCTCTCTGATATGTGAGAAACATCCTTCTCCTAGTTGGCTCCCAGGCTGTGGGAGACTCTCCCCAGGGAACTGCACTTGTGTGAAGGAATGTGCATCTACAAGAGCAATGGGAGAGACTTTGGCCACACAGATTTTTCCCAGAAAGAGGCCCAAATTAAGAGACTGCACAGCCCTGAGCTGGATGGAGTGGGGGGAGGGAGGGGCAGAAGAAGTTTAGGGTAACCATACCCTAGAATCTCTCAGGTAGGTTAGAAAGTTATACCTCAGGTTTAGCAAGGTTCTGTCTATTAGGTGTAAGCTAATAAAGCATTGAACTCAATTGGATCTCACTGTCTCATCCAGGGCTTTTTTTGTCATAGAACACCCAGAACGGAGTTCCGGCACCTTTTTTGGATGGAACCTTGTAGGGTAGGCAAGGCGGGTTGTATGACGTGTGTGAGTTCCGGCACCTTTTTTTTTTTTTTTTACAAAAAAGCACTGCATTCATCACTGAGCTTGGCCTGACCCCTTGTTTCCTATTCTTCCAATAGCAAGTTAGTAAAAACATTCTTCCACAAAGCTTTGAACTGTTAATGATTGTAGTGCTTGGTTTTGTATTGAGAATGTAATTCTATTGATGCTGACTTAGTATAAAGGAAGGAGGGAACAGCTTTGAAGGAAAGGCCTGTGAAGAGGTAAGTATGAAGGTGATGGTCAGATTAAAGGAGCTGAGCTCAGACCAGGAAAGTATTGTAAATATTTCAGTAAAGCCCCTCCCTATTTCACATGTCCGGGGTGGGGGTTAGGGAAGGACATATTCAGTCTTGCAAGATTCGGTTACTATAGCTTTACAGTGAAAATAGTTCTGACCCACATAACATTGGTTTCCTAGTCTGATCCACTTTGAAAGGCTGACATTAATTTATATCTTATAAACAAACCAATTTATGCACAGAAATTTGCAATGTTCAGCTAGGAAGCAGTTCTGAATTGTCCTATTGTCAATGGGAGGCTGGAAGGAAGCAAAGGCGCTTGTCATCACCTAATTTGGACTCCAGTTGTTTTCATGTTGTTTCTGGAGCAGGACCCCTGGCATTTTCTGGGTCATTCCCCCCCCCCCTAAAGCAATGATACTATATTTAGGAATTCAAAGATGATGGCGTTGGCTTTGTGGAGTCACAATGGGAATTGTAGCCATATCCCCAGGCAACAATATGTAATAGCTTTAATATGCTAACTCCAAGTCACAAAGAGTGAGAACATTTCTAAATTAAAGAACTCTTGATCCAACACATTTTTTTTCTTTCCCAAATGTTCTATTACTTTCTTCTATATAAATGTTGCCTAAGAAAAATCTATTTTTTCCCATATTTTAGCTTTCTCCACATAAAGTCCTATTCTAATTTGCTTCAGTATTGACACCATTGCTTTTCTATGTTGTTTTGTATTCTTTTTTATGGGTGACTACTGTTACTAATGATGATGATGATGATTTGATTGTTACTAGTATTGTAAATTGCCATGTGCCAAATTGTTGGGGCCATTTAGTGTAGAAACAAATTAAGTAAACAATACACAAAGATTGTGTTATTCAAGTCACAGCTGTAGTTAGCCTCTGCGCTGGCTTGCCACCCTTTGCATTATGAACACGTATACACGTTTGGACTCTTTGTTATTATCTGGCTGTAAATAGGGTGATGCGTGCCTTGTTCTGAATGACATTATATGTTCTTCTTGCTGTCCCTGTGTATTGACTGGTGCTTCCTTTGTGTGGGTAATGGCAAGGTTTCATGAAAGGGCAAGGACAGACTGATGGTTGGAGATGCGTTGCTGAAGCTGGGATTGCAAAATTAACCTTTATATCTGCCACAGTTTCTATGACATTGATTCTGTGCTGCTGTGCTAGCATAACAATCCAGCAATATTAGCCTCTAGCTGAGGTAGCTCCTACCAGAACATTGGACCGCATAAAGCTTTGAAGGTTAAACTTTGGGTTACATAGAAAATTTGTCAAAAATAAATAGAATTAAAATTCTTAGATTCAATTCTGTTTCAGAATTACCTGGAGGGTTTTGAAATTAGGCTAGAGCAGGGGTAGTCAACCTTGGCTCTTTTATGACTTGTGGACTTCAACTCCCAGAATTCCTGAGCCAGCTAAGCTGGCTCAGGAATTCTGGGAATTGAAGTCCACGAGTCATAAAAGAGCCAAGGTTGACTACCCCTGGGCTAGAGAGATTAGGCTGAGACACACATTTCTTTCTTCTGCCCTATACAGAAATCACTCATGCCCTCTTTCTCTGGCATTCGATCCATGGAGACAGAAACATCAATGCTATTTGGTGTGGCTGTAATTGTAAATTAGAACAGACCCAATGGCAAAGTGATTAGAAAAACCTGTCCAAAGCTGCCTTGGATCCAATAGATCAGTTTACATTTGAGATGCCCATATCATATGATAGGGTGTTAGTGGTACCATGGGAATGGAAATTAGCTCGTGAAGGCCCTGCTTGGCAGGTGTTGGCAGACTTGGCAGGTGACTTCAAGATATGCTCCTTGTTTTCCACAGCCCTTGGCTAGTGCTGTAGAAGTGAGGCCCAAAGGATGTCCCAGTGTCCAGCAGTGCCTCAGCTTCCTGGCAGAGGGGGCTGAACTCTCACTTGCCATATGGCTTGGGGAGCGGGAGGGAGGCTTCAATTTTCTGTCATGGGTGATGAAGTCATTTTCACAGCTTAATGATGCACTAAGGGATTAGGGGGGAGGGAGATTTGTTTGACAAAAGCAGGCCTCAGATGTGTTGCAAAAATTAATAATGTATTCAAGCCTTTATTAGATTAAAAGCAGGAGCCAGGGAATCAGTTTATCCGTATTAATCCTTTGAAAAATGGTTTAAAAGAAGCTTTAATCAGAGGAACGGGCACCCAGATGCCTCCACCCCTCCCTGGTGGCATGTAGAAAGTGGTTTTCTTCTTCATAAAAAATGTGTAATGCAGGGGGGGGGAAGGGGGGGAGCGAGATCTTCTTTATTCATCTGCAAGGATTTAGCTCTGAGTTTTTGCCATAGCCCAATATATAGATATAGATATATAGATATATAGATATAGATATAGACATAGACATAGACATAGACATAGACATAGACATAGACATAGACAGCTAGATAGCTAGATAGCTAGATATAGATAGATAGATAGATAGATAGATAGATAGATAGATAGATAGATAGATAGATAGATAGATAGATAGATGGTAGATTAGATAGAAAGACAGACAGACAGACAGACAATAGATTTTACACATATAAAACTGGGTGGGGAAAATCTATGTATATATGAAACATCCATTTCTAAAACCTTTTGGCTGCTATTTCCCTTTAATGCATTTAGAAAAATGATGGGTAGTTGTAAGCAGGTTCTAAAATTATTAAGTCAGCATAGGAATCTCAGTTACCAAGTCAAATACTGTAAGAATTTTATTATACTGTAGTGGGTTGTATCCTATAGTAAATATTACTGTTCTAAGAGAAGGGGATATATGTACCTCAGGATTGAACTATGGAGTCCTTGCTGATCTATGAGCTTGATTTTCTGACTGCACATTTTTCATAACCCAACTAGATGTAACATCATCAGTGTGAATGAGTATGACGTTTGCTCCCTGGTTATAAATAATAGCTTGCCTTGCCAATTTTGGTTTGTGTTGGGTGGTTTTCCTCATTGGTAGTTTCTTAATCACACTCATGGCACTGATGATGTCACCTAGTCGGCTAATGAAACATCTGCAAGCAAATATCCAAGCTCAGAAAGCAGCAAGGATGTCACAAATAATGTTGATATAATGTTGATATACCCTCTCATGGCAGTGTCTATTCAGTCTTAGAATCATGGCTGCTTCTTTCCTAGTTTCTGTGACCCCAATACAGTAGCTGTTCTTTACTGTTACAGTAACATCTGAAACTTTATTATGAACTTGTAGTCCATCCAAATCAAGGCATATGAATTCTGGCATAAATGGGAGATCTGATCTCAGTGAAGGAAGGGTGTACAGCTTTAAGGAATATAAATAGAGCAGTAATAATGAGAAGGTCCAATAAATAAATATTTCTAAAATTTCCATCTGTCAATTACAAATGGTCATACTGCTTAGATGCTTATCCTCTGCTAATAGATTATGATATCCTAGGTTCTTGGGAAGAGTACAGTGCTTATAAAGGCCAACATCAGCTAAAGAATTGACCGTGATTCCACATTTTTGTGAATAATAATGCAGAAGCCATTATTCTATAATATAAAAATAGCAATTTTAGTCTTTTTTGTTGTTTATTCTCCTAACATTCTTGCCAGATCGATTACAATTGTTTCCAGTTTGATGGAACTTTGAATAAAAAAAAATGGAACTTGCTGATCACACATGAAGATAAGACTTTGGCACTAAGTACGCCTTTTGGGATTTTGCTCTGTTAATCTCAGAGGCTTTATCTTTAAGTAAATGTACAGGATATAACACATGATTTTTCAAAACTCCATTCCATGATGGTTCTCTGGACAAGGGAGATCTGGCATGCCGAATAAGGAAACAAAATGGAATTAAGAATGCAAGCCTCTTTTCAGTTCATAAAACCTTTCAAAGCTATTGTCATGGTTCCAACAGATGAAACTTTACCTTAATTCTTTATTTATTTTTATTTTATTTTTACAAAATTTATATGCCGCCCTTCTCCCCATGGGACTCAGGGCGGCTCACAGCATGTTAAAACAATATACAAAATTACCCCTTCTAAAAACCAATTAAAATCCAAATATTAGTGGCTGTGACTATTTAAAATCATTAAAAATTATCCCTATTTAAAATTCACCCTAGGTCAGGCCCGCTTGTTGAAAAAGNCACACATTTCTTTCTTCTGCCCTATACAGAAATCACTCATGCCCTCTTTCTCTGGCATTCGATCCATGGAGACAGAAACATCAATGCTATTTGGTGTGGCTGTAATTGTAAATTAGAACAGACCCAATGGCAAAGTGATTAGAAAAACCTGTCCAAAGCTGCCTTGGATCCAATAGATCAGTTTACATTTGAGATGCCCGTATCATATGATAGGGTGTTAGTGGTACCATGGGAATGGAAATTAGCTCGTGAAGGCCCTGCTTGGCAGGTGTTGGCAGACTTGGCTTGGCAGGTGACTTCAAGATATGCTCCTTGTTTTCCACAGCCCTTGGCTAGTGCTGTAGAAGTGAGGCCCAAAGGATGTCCCAGTGTCCAGCAGTGCCTCAGCTTCCTGGCAGAGGGGGCTGAACTCTCACTTGCCATATGGCTTGGGGGAGGGAGGGAGGCTTCAATTTTCTGTCATGGGTGATGAAGTCATTTTCACAGCTTAATGATGCACTAAGGGATTAGGGGGGAGTGGGATTTGTTTGACAAAAGCAGGCCTCAGATGTGTTGCAAAAATTAATAATGTATTCAAGCCTTTATTAGATTAAAAGCAGGAGCCAGGGAATCAGTTTATCCGTATTAATCCTTTGAAAAATGGTTTAAAAGAAGCTTTAATCAGAGGAACGGGCACCCAGATGCCTCCACCCCTCCCTGGTGGCATGTAGAAAGTGGTTTTCTTCTTCATAAAAAATGTGTAATGCGGGGGGGGGGGGAAGGGAGGGAGCGAGATCTTCTTTATTCATCTGCAAGGATTTAGCTCTGAGTTTTTGCCATAGCCCAATATATAGATATAGATATAGATATAGATATAGACATAGACATAGACATAGACATAGACATAGACATAGACATAGACATAGATAGCTAGATAGCTAGATATAGATAGATAGATAGATAGATAGATAGATAGATAGATAGATAGATAGATAGATAGATAGATAGATAGATAGATAGATAGATGGTAGATTAGATAGAAAGACAGACAGACAGACAGACAATAGATTTTACACATATAAAATTGGGTGGGGAAAATCTATGTATATATGAAACATCCATTTCTAAAACCTTTTGGCTGCTATTTCCCTTTAATGCATTTAGAAAAATGATGGGTAGTTGTAAGCAGGTTCTAAAATTATTAAGTCAGCATAGGAATCTCAGTTACCAAGTCAAATACTGTAAGAATTTTATTATAGTGGGTTGTATCCTATAGTAAATATTACTGTTCTAAGAGAAGGGGATATATGTACTTCAGGACTGAACTATGGAGTCCTTGCCGATCTCTGAGTTTGATTTTCTGACTGCACATTTTTCATAACCCAACTAGATGTAACATCATCAGTGTGAATGAGTATGAAGTTTGCTCCCTGGTTATAAATAATAGCTTGCCTTGCCTATTTTGGTTTGTGTTGGGTGTTTTCCTCATTGGTAGTTTCTTAATCACACTCATGGCACTGATGATGTCACCTAGTCGGGTAATGAAACATCTGCAAGCAAATATCCAAGCTCAGAAAGCAGCAAGGATGTCACAAATAATGTTGATATAATGTTGATATACCCTCTCATGGCAGTGTCTATTCAGTCTTAGAATCATGGCTGCTTCTTTCCTAGTTTCTGTGACCCCAATACAGTAATTTAATTTAATACTTTAATTTAATACATTGACTTATATGCCGCCCTTCTCCCCACGGGACTCAGGGCGGCTCACAGCATATTAAAACAACATAGCACATTTCCCCAATAAAAGCCAATTAAAACCAAATATTTGTAGCTGTGTCTCTTATTAAAAATCATTAAAAATTATCCCTATTTAAAATTCACCCTAGGTCAGTCCCGCTTGCTGAAANCCTTAAAGAATCTTTATTTTGAGTAGCATAACATTGGCAGTGCATAATCGAAGCCAAAAACTGAATTCTCCTCCCATGAGCACATAGTATCAAAGCACAATTCCCTCCTCCAATTAACAGTCATAAATTGGGCTTCCTCTACAGTTCTCCAGCCTGCCAAGTCCTTATCAGCTCTGGTTACAATAACCTTGTTTCTCACTCTAGGCTTGGTGTTGTTATGTCTAGCTGGAGTCTCGTTCACATCCTCCCTCCCAGCATCATCTAACTCTAAAAGCAAAAAGTAAAAGATGGCTACATTTCCATCTGTTGTCAATGCAAAAACATCCGATGTTAGCAGCGTTGACAGCTATTGCTCCCAAGTAAGTTTTCTCTTCAAAAAGACTTAGTAAGTCTGGCACCTGAAGAAGGATGAGTTGACATAACAGAGAGATAAGGACACTATAAGTATGGTTTAGACTTTATCTAATTTCTGCATTTTGTTAGCACTTTTGAGTTTTAAGAGTCAGTTTGGTGTAGTGGTAAGGCAGCAGGCTAGAAACCAGGAGACAATGAGTTCTAATCCCGCCTTAGGCACAAAGCCAGTTTGGATCAGTCATCCCTCTCAGCCCTAGCATGGAGGCAATGGCAAATCACTTCTGAATTCATGGCAATAACACGGCAGGGATGTCTCCAGGCAGCCACCAAGAATCAACAGTGACTCAAAGGTTGCCCCTCCCCCCATGAGGTTTCAGTTTCTCTCTCTACAGGTAATCCTCATCTTACAACAGTCCACTTAGTGAGCGTTCGAAGTTACAATTGCACCGAAAAACTTTTCATACTTATGACCAATGTGGCATCCCCATGGTCATGTGATCAAAATTCAGACATTTCGCAACTGACTCATATTAATGGTGGTGGCAGTGTCCTGGGGTCATGTGATCACCTTTTACGACCTTCTGACAAGCAAAGTCAGTGGGGAAGCCAGATTCACTTGACAACTGTGTTACTAACTTAACAACTGCAGTAATTCACTTAACAACTGTGGCAAGAAAGGTCATTAAATGGGGTGAAAGTCACTTAACAAATGTCTGACTTAGCAACAGAAAATGTTTGTAGTTGTAAATCGTGAGCGTGATTCGAACAGCTCGATACAACAGTCAGATATGGGAGGTTCCATTCTATACCGTATGATGGACATATCTGCATTTGCAGAGCGGTAGAGGACTTGGCTCAAATACTATTTGATTGTTGTTTGTATAAGAGAGTGAGAGACAGGTACCTTGGTTCACATATTAAACGAATGACCCATTGAGAATCGCATATTAAAACAACATACATGTAGCCAGAATTTGAAAACAACACTTAACACGGCACAATACTTGAATAAAATGGTTTGGATAAGATCGGTATATTGGGACACATTGGGGTAGATTGTAAGGGTGATACTGAAATATAATTTTATCTTATTTTACTTGCCTATATATTAAATTATTGTATTTTACTCCAATTTCATTTTAAATTGTTTTTATAGGATTTTATTAATATTACATGTTGGAACTCTGTATTTTGATATGGCCTATGGCCTAATCAATAAACTAAACTAACTAACCTGTGGTTGTAAATTGAGGACAGTCGCTTGACTGAAATGGTATCGGGTCTCCTGTTTGAGGAGGGGGTTGGACTAGAAGACCTTGAAGATCCCTTCCAGCTCTATTCTGATTGATTGTTTGAGTACTGTATTCAATGTATTCAATGAATATTATTACCATTATATTATTCTAATTATTCTTTCATAATAGGCGAAATACATTTGCTATTGGAAATTGGAAATTCCACTTAATAGTTAAATTAAAAATATTTCTTGCTTAGGATAAGTAAATCCTTTAGTTAGCTAGGATAAGTAAATATTCCTAAAGAAGAATTTAGTTAAACAATTGCTCCATCTGCTGACCAATAATTTATGCAAGGCTCTTTAAATGTTCCTAAGATGTTGAATTTTTCTGATGCTTTCTAAATAGCTATAGATGTTATTTTTTGTATTCTCTTGGTTCATTTTTGGGAACAATAAAAATGGTTGCAGAGAGACTTGTAAGTGGCTAGAGTGCAAAGGTTATAATTTAGAGTGAATTTCCCCCTCTCTCTGTGAAAATATTTGTAGCAAGAAAATTCTTTGTATTTGTTGAAGAACACAAAACATAAAAGCCTAAGAAAGTCAATGAAAATAGAGAAAATCAAATGCAAATTTAAAACAATTATTAAAATATTTTTAAAACTTTTTTTCCCCCTTCTTGGAGTTGATCTAAATTTCATGTTGCCCATTTTCAGCACAGTAGAGTGGAGCTTTGCTTTATGGCATGATGTTTTATAGGGTTTGTATCTCCATTTTTTGGAGTTAATTAAACATTTCTTGGAGAGAAATTTAAGGCACTGTTTTTTTTACCATTTTATGGCTTTATTTTTTAATTTTATAGTTTTATAGCTCTGGGGTTTTACTGCTGTTGTAAGCTGCTCAAGGAGGGGCATATAAATCTTTTAAATAATTAAATCAATATATATATATGTAGGTCTTTGGTTATTCGGGTTTTCTCCCACGTAAAATTGGAAGTGTCTTGGCGACGTTTCAACGAAGTCCCATTCGTCATCTTCAGGCTGGTGTTTTCAGCTTCGTGCTTCTAGGAGCAGTGTGTGATAGCAGCTGTTTCTTCCTTTTAACTGCCATTTAACTGCTATCACACACTGCTCCTAGAAGCACGAAGCTGAAAACACCAGCCTGAAGATGACGAATGGGACTTCGTCGAAACGTCGCCAAGACACTTCCAATTTTCCAAAATCAGTTTGATCAATCTGTTTCTTAGTAAATCCCTGACTTGGAATCTGAACTAAAGCTTGTGGTTTGGGCTTAGGTGAAAAAAACTGTGAAATGGAAAAGTGAAAGAAAATGAAATGAAATATGTTATTTAAAAAAAAAACAACAACAACCAAAAGAATGAATCAGGCCAGCAAAAGCAAGCAACAAGCAAGCATGAAGCAAATGTGAATGTCTTTCTTTTTTTGTCAAGTAACTGGAGCAGGCAAAATAAAAATGGATATTTTAAGTATCCTTGACTATATTTTGATGTCTCTTTATGGTTATACAATTGTTTATTAAAATAAGTGGTGTTTTTGCATTTCTGCACACCTGTGTAAGTAACATTCAACCTTATTGTGATGTTGATAGTTTTATATGCAAAGACAGTTTCTTAGACTCTTAAGAATATGGAATGAATGTATTAAAAATAGAATACTTGGAAACCAGCCCCTCATATATTTTGGGTAGAGTTCATTGTCCAGGAAATATGACCTACATATTAAAGTAAACATTGTATTCAGGCCAGGCTAGGGGAAAAAAAATTGCAGGAAACAAGGAGGAATTGCTAAGCATAGGTATATGCAGTCTGTCACACACTCTTTTGTGTGCTTTTTCCCTTTCCTTTTTTCTTTCTTTAAAGACAGAAAGAGAGAGAGACTGTTTATATAGAAAGAGGCTTGCTGGGATGTATTAATAATAGAGTAAAATGGAGTTCCATTTGAGTGGGGCATTCTCCATGGACCAAGTGACCTTTTCCCGGTACAGCTGCCTTGAATTATTTGTCTGTCTTTTTCAAACAATATCAATTCTGTTTTCAGACCACACCAGACATCACGCTTAGTGATGTGTGTTCTTATTTCCTGCCTTAATCTTAATCATTTAAAACATGCCCCCATTTTAGTCTGAAAGTAGCAGTTTCTGTTTTGGTGGCCAGCATCCTCTGATTAGTGTTTCAAGTGAAAGTAAAACATCTTCCTTATTTTATTCGTTTATTACAGCATCTGAGCAAAATAGGTGAATCTTTCAAGGTTATACAGGAACATTTTTAGTTTCTCCACTAGAAAACTGATTTGAGATAAATGGCTTCCTCTTTCCAAATCAACATGTTCACGGGGTCCCTTTAAGGCACATTTTTGAGGCTATTTTCCCCCCCCTAATCACAGCTTGAAAGGTATTTTCACATTCAGATTTTCACTGGCCTAATAATATCAGGTGATGACGTCCACATATGAAGCCAGCATTGGAGATCAAGCTCCAATAGACAAAACATTTCCATCAGATGACATAAATACAATATATCACATTTTGATATGTTCAGCTATAAAATCTCAAGTGAACAATGATATGATGAATGATTAAATGCAAGCTCCCCAAATATTATTATGAATTATCCTCCTTTGTATAACAGATGGCTTTAAAATACTTCAGGATGTTTGATCAAGGTAATGATTAGGAGATATTTTTCTCTATAGACAGTCTAATCTATCTGCAGAGGTTGATGTCTGAAAGGAATGCTTTGAAGGTCTTTTAGTCTCTCTGAAGATATATTTGGTGTGTATAATTTTTGGAAAGAATTATAAATTAGAGGAAAAGAAAACTTCTTGGTTCATAGAGTGTGATTTGTTTGTAGGGGTCCAGAAGGTTTAGCTTTGGACTGGACAGAAAATCCAACTTAATATAATGGAGCTTTTGTAGTAGTCGTGTATATGAATATAATGTAAATCTATAACATATTATAAAGGTATTGCAAGTAATCTATATATCCTCACTAAAAGGAAACTAAACTTGAACATTGAGCGCTATCTAAGAAAATGAAATTCAATGGTAAAAAAAGTAAGGTTCTACATTTAGGCAAGAAAAACCAAATGTACAGGTATAGTATAGGGGGTACCTTGCTCCAATGGTAGCAACTGAGAGAGGGACCTCGGAGCCCTAGTGGACAATCACTTAAATATGAGCCAGCAGTGTGCTGCAGGTGCCAAAAAAGCCTACACAGTGCTAAGCTGCATTAACAGAGGGATAGAATCAAGATCAAGTGAATACCACTTTTATAATACCTTGGTAAGGCCACACTTGGAATACTGCATCCAGTTTTGGTCACCATGATATAAAAAAGATGTTGAGACTCTAGAAAGAGTACAGAGAAGAGAAACAAATATGATTAGGGGACTGGAGGCTAAAACATATAAGGAACAGTTGCTGGAATTGGGCATGTCTAGTTTAATGAAGAGAAGGACGAGGGATGACATGATAGCAGTGTTCCAATATCTCAGGGGCTGCCACAAAGAAGAGGGAGTCAAGCTATTCTCCAAAGCACCTGAAGGCAGGACAAGAAACAATGGATGGAAACTAACCAAAGAGAGAAGCAACCTAGAACTAAGGAGAAATTTTCTGACTGTTAGAACAATTAATCAGTGGAACAACCTGCTTCCAGAACTGTGAATGCTCCAAAACTGGACGTTTTTAAGAAGAGACTGGACAGCCATTTGTCTGAAATGGTATAGGGTTTCCTGCCTGAAAGGGGGTTGGATTAGATGACCTCCAAGTTCCCTTCCAACTTTATTATTATTATTATTATTATTATTATTATTATTATTATTATTATTATTATTATTATTATTATTATTATTATTATTACTACTACTACTACTACTACTACTACTACTACTACTACTACTACTACTACTACTACTATTTCAACATTAGTACTATGGTTGATCTTACCACTCAAAATGTTATTGCAACTGGGTTTTTTAAATAATGAAGATACTTTTTTCATGTAAAGAAGGATTTGGGGTGATCAGAAAATATTAAATATTTAATACCAAATTATTCTCTATTTAAGAAATAATTATTTGGACATTTAATTTTTTTTCTTCAATTTATATTCTAGCTTTTCTCTTGGAGTGCAAGAGAACACATTTCCCATTTTATTCACAAATAAGTTGTGAAGTAAATTGGGCTAAGGATCTCACCCAGTTTCCAGATATAAGTGTGGAATTGAACCTGGATCAGTCCCAGCATCTATGTCTTATAGAGAATACAGATATAGATCCATTATTAGCTCTACACACAATGTAAACATGATTATTAGCATTCAGGCATAGTTCTCAATAATTCCATTAATTTCTTTCAGGGTCTTTGGTGCAGCGATACTACTGACATCTACCCTCAACATGCTAATACCATCTGCTGCTCGGGTGCATTTTGGATTTGTCATCTTTGTCAGAATCTTGCAAGGCCTGGTTGAGGTACGGAACTGAAGTGCAAACTCTTCTACGGACAGCTTGAATCAGCAGTCAGTTTTCCTTTATTATGACCCTCAATGTGACACTTTGTTCCAACATCTTGCCTACTAAAGGAAGAGTGGGGCAGGTTATCAATGGCATTAAAAGAATGAATGAAGCCAATTCCTATAACCACTTCAGAGGAAAAGGAAGCCCAGTTGCCTTGGGCAACCAGTGCTGGACTGCCTCCAATTCACCATTCTCTTTATCTCTTGTCTTCTCTCTGCCTTTCCTAATCAGCTTAGCATCTTCAAGTATCTTGAAGGGGCCGTTTCAAATTAAGAGTCAACATTTTGCCTTTCTTAGTCAGCTTGGCATTTTCAAGTATCCTGAAGGGGCCATTTCAAATTAAATGTCCAAAATAGTGGCAATTTGGAGAGTCCAATGCTTCTCTATGCATGTGGCTTTTGTGAGATGTGGTGAGCTACCTGAACAAGCACAAGCCAACTTATTTTGGCCACAGTCCCACTTGCTTTAGGCTGTAGCCTCACTCGTACTGGAAAGTAACCCCAAATGTGCTTTTCCAAAGTAAAAATATCCCATAAGCTATAGAAAGGCATAAACAGTCAGGCATTTGATGCATAAATGGGATGATGCAAATACAGAATCTCTTTTAAGACTTTTTGTTTGTTCAAAAACTGGAGGCAGGAGAAACTGGAAAAGTAAGTGATTACAAGAAAACACAGCAAAAAGCAACAAAAAGGTATCCATAAACTGGGAAACGGCAGTTAAGATGCCAATGGACTTTTAAGGTCCATTCCTACTCTATAATTCTGTGATCATATCGGACAGGGGCCCCAAATTATGGACTGTGGCCCACTGCCAGACTGTGGCCTACTGGCCACCAGGCCGTGGGGCAGGCTGGCCAGTGTGTGCACTCACCCCCACTCAGGCTAGAGCCCGCAGACCTATTTGCACATGTGCATGGGGCTAGCAGTGGAGGCTACCACCTGCGCAAATGGGATAGCTAGCACCATGTGGGTTGTACAGTCCGCTTGCACATGTGTGAGGTGCTAGCAGAGGTGGTGGCTAGTGCCTGTGCACCTGCACAAATGGGGCTGCTAGCACCATGCGGGTTGCACGGCCCGTTCACGCCTTTGTGTGGGGCTAGTGGTGGCGGTGGCAGCTAACACCTGTGCACATGCGCAAATGGGGGTTGCTAGTGTTGTGCAGGTGCACACAGCTGTTCGCTCATGGCCTGTTCATGCATAGGCATGCGCACAAATTTCACAACTGCTCCCTTTGCCTTTGGGCCACCAGCATGAAAAGGTTGGTGATCTTTGATATAGGATGAGGCAGCCATATCTGGACTGCAAAATATGTATGACCACTTGATAGCAGCAAAAAGTTATTTTTTTTCTGTAATACTTTGCTACCATGTCTAGTGGACATCTGGATTTTGTCACCAAAATATGGTAGCCAAGGCATGGGACCTCAAGAAGAGCTATAGCAGAAGAGCAGAACAGCAGCAAGGTGAACTCTTGTTTCTGATCACTTGTCCTCTCTGCAAAAAAGATGCAGAAGTCCTTTGCACTGATAGAGGCATCAGAGACTCTGTTGATTCTCCCAGCTACCGTTGCTGATTGCTCTCTTCTTGTTTTTGCTGTCCTCTTCCTTCTTGCCAGTGAAGAAACGAAAAAAGAAGAGATGTATCTTGCACATCACCATGTGCTCATAATCTAATTTTGTACATTGTTTTTGATTTAATGTCCTTATCCACGTGAAGATAAAAACAGTGATCAAAGTTAAAAATGTTATTATAACAGTTGCCAAGGAAATGCATAAAATTAATGAATCAGAAGAGAAAAAACCCCCAAAAGAACATTGACTCAAGTTCCAGAAAATCACTGAAAAAGGATTAATACATTTCAAGGGTATCATATGTTACACATAATCAACATTTCCCACTTTTCCCTCTTTTTCAGTGTATGCTTTTTCATATGTGCTTTGAGCTGTTTTGTGAGTTGTGTTTATGTGGTGCCTTCCTATTGGCTGATTGGTGTGTTGATGGCTGGCAATTGGCTGTCATTTTCTTGGGCTGTGAAACCCTCAGCTCCTAAAAATTTGATAGGTTGGTGGTAATTTAGCACTGACAGGAGGCTGAATTAACAAGAGTGCTGAATTACTACCAGCCTATCAAATACTTAGGAGCTGAGGGCTTTGCAGCTGAGGAAACGACAGCTAATTGCCAGCTATCAACACACAAATCTGCCAATAGGAAGGCATCACATAAACATGACTCACAGAACAGCCCAAAGCATGTATTCCAGTACAGAAATTCCCTGAAGATGGGCTCCAGCATCTTGGAAGATGCTTGGAAGCGTAAATCTCTGGTCCCAGTGACTAGCCCAAATGCTCTCCGATTTTATGCCTTATGATTTCTGCACCCACCCTTTGGGCCTTGCAACAGGGCTTGAAGACCTAATCCAATCTGCCAACTAGCCTAGGACCCCAGTGGGGGTGGGGGGTGGTATTTGGGGTGGTGGTTAACAGATTAGACATCTTGGTCAATTGAATATTAATGAATGTTAAATTTATGATCTTTATTATGTTAATGTTTTATATGGTATTTTTACTGAATAATTGTAAGCCACTTAGAGTCAGCTTGGCAAGATGGGTGGCATAAGAAGTTAAATAAATAAATAAATACTTTTGCCCCTTTTGTTTAACCTTTTATTTGTATAGTCAGTTGTAGCATCTGTAAATCAAGTAACCTTCTTCACAGGGTGTAACTTATCCAGCTTGCCATGGAATATGGAGCAAGTGGGCTCCTCCTTTAGAGAGAAGTAGACTAGCAACTACATCTTTCTGTGGTAAGCGACATCTCCATTATTTCACTTGTTTTATATTCTCCTTTTTCTAGCATACACTGAAATAAACTTTCTGCAGCTCATCATCAATATTCACACATACTGATTGGAGTGAGTTTTGCGAAATCAAATTTGGGTCGATCACCAGGACCAGAGATTTATGTTTCCAAGCTTTCGGATTCATGCTGGAGCCCATCTTCAGGGAATTTCTCTCTTGGAATATGTGCTTTGGGCTGTTTTGTGAGTTGTGTTTATGTGGTGCCTTCCTATTGGCTGATTGGTGTGTTGATGGCTGGCAATTGGCTGTCATTTCCTTGGGCTATGAAACCCTCAGCTCCTAAAAATTTGATAGGTTGGTGGTAATTTAGCACTGATAGGAGGCTGAATTAACAAGAGTGCTGAATTACTACCAGCCTATCAAATACTTAGGAGCTGAGGGCTTTGCAGCTGAAGGAAACGACAGCTAATTGCCAGCTATCAACACACAAATCTGCCAGTAGGAAGGCATCACATAAACACGACTCACAGAACAGCCCAAAGCATGTATTCCAGTACAGAAATTCCCTGAAGATGGGCTCCAGCATCTTGGAAGATGCTTGGAAGCGTAAATCTCTGGTCCCAGTGACTAGCCCAAATTCGATTTCACATCATTAACCTGGGACACGTATATTTGCCTTCATTCAGGAGTGAGTTTTGTTTCCACAGAGAACAATTCAGACTCATGAATAGACTCATTTTGTTTGCGTGAACAAAAGTTAAAAACTTGAGAACTGATTCTTGAATGTTAGACATCTTATTCTGGCGAGGATATTTGGATTTATCAGTCTGAATCAATAATTGTGGAAGAATAATGTGTTTCCCCAGTTTTTTGTGTGTTAATTTACAGGTCTGGAAACGACATAGTTAAGCCATTGTAGCTGTGAGATAAAATTAAAGGATCTAAGCATAGCATATAGATCACAATATTAATACATTGAAGATGGTGTGGTATGTAGTTAAGATGCAGAAAGATGCAGGTTATATTCTTTCTTTAGTCACAGAAACAACTGAGTGCTTTGAGGCCCTAACTCTAAGCCCTAGATTGGGAAATGGAAAACATATTTATCTATCAATTTACACTGGGCAACCATGTTAGTTTATAGTCTATAAGCTTCAATGAAGAGACCTTCACTCAGCAATGGATTGATTTAGGTTGATAACAACAACAATAATAATTAATATACTACGTCAGCTTTCCAGCTTTCCAGCTTGACAAATAAAGACAAGTGCATCCAAAAGAATTTCTTAAGTATTCATGGCTACAGTTTATTGGGTACATTTTTTCCTGGATATAATAATAATAATAATAATAATAATAATAATAATAATAATGATGATGATGATGATGATGATGATGATGATGATGATGATGATGATGATGATGATGATGATGATGATGATAAAGTTGGAAGGGACCTTGGAGGTCATCTAGTCGATTATAGGATGGTTATATGAACTAATCATCTGATAACATTAACCAATAAGATTGTAGGATTATTTGTAGAGGTTATTTCATTTATTTTCAACTTCTTGTACACCTGAAAGGAAACAGATTAGGAAAGAAAGACCTAAATAATTCATATGATCGTTTTAACCAGAAGATATTAGTGAACAGTTTTCTTAGAAACTAGAAAGATGTCTTTCAAAGGCACCCAATAGGAGTCACAATGAGGTTCCCATCACATAATTGACATAATGATATCATGAGATATGAAATGCTGCTGCCACCTGCAGATACCCAAGATGCCAATGGGAATTGAATTTCAGATTTGATGCCATTTCAATAGATGTTTATAATTTACTTGTGTGTGTTTTTTAATTATCATTCTCTAGGATCCTATGCAGGTGCAGTCATTGCAATGCCATTGGCTGGGATTTTAGTGCAATATACAGGATGGTCTTCTGTGTTCTATGTGTATGGTATGATCTTCTCTTCTCATCTTGCTTTAGAAAAGAAATGAGGGAAAGTTAGTAACCATAAATATAATCCAACAGTCTGAGAGGAAGGATGAAGCAGTCATTTAGGACCATGTCCAACAATGTCACTCTATCCATTAATGTTCTGAAATTCAGGAAAACAAGGAATGGTGATTTTTGGCAACCCCTCGCTTATGAGTCCATCATCCCCAATGCTGTTCTGATTTTTTTCTGGAACAAATTGACAGCTCAAACCCAGTTTTGGGATCCCAGATTATGAGTCAGAATATGGCTGTGTTCTAATGCTATATATAAATACATTAGAAACAAGAGGAGAAAAACTCTGGGGGAATTTAGACAGAAAGAACATTCAAAAAGGACAAATTAGATTGCCTCGAAATACAATTCCCCAAACAGTGGAATTGTTCAGACTGTCAAATTTGGCCTAAATGAGGACAGTGACTCAGTCATGTTACACTTAATTCAGTGTAAAACAGGGCAGGTTGAATTTCCATCCACGAATCTGATCTTTGATTAGAATAATTTTTATGGAAATGAAGTTAATTATTGTAAAAGGCATAGAGGATTCTCAGTAAGAAACTGTAGAGGAGCAGAAAGGACCTTTCTGTAAAGTGGGTTTTTAACTGAAAAATTAACTGATAGCAATTGTATTTAAGGAGGCAAAAATCAATAGATGGAACATTTCTTGTATGTACAGTAACTACCGGTATTTATAAATTTGAGATAAATCCAGATGAAGAATCATCTTTAGAAGGCATAAAATGTTAAACAATAATTTGAACATTCCATCCCAAATGTCTCAAATTTCATCCATGCATTGTTTCCTAAGTTCTCTTGAGAGTCCAGTAATTTACCAAGTGTTTTCGGAGATGTTAGGATTTTCCAAAGTTTTGACCATTTTTAAGACAACATTGTTTATAGGAGAATAGGGGCAATTATATTAAACATGTGAATTTGAAGAATGAAACTAGAGATGAAATAATTCTCCACCGTACAACTAATTCCATCCATATGTGGATGATATGCCGAGAATCAGATTTATTTTACCTGCTCTTTTCCTTTTCTCCCATGGTTTAGCCGTAGTTCTCATTCTTCCCCTTCTCCACTGTAAGATTCAAGAGGGAGTCCAAACTAGATAAGGCCTGAAAGGCAGTGTTCACTCCACTGTCCTTTATTTTATGCATTCTCTTTCATTTTGTGCAAGAAATCTATCGAATTGGATAGGAATTTTATTCAGCTTTTTTAAGGTGGTATTTTTCAGCTGGACTGCTATGGCTATAGCCTGTACCTGTTCTATTTCATGGAATCTTCTGAAAAGGCCTAAAACTATTCAACTTATGTTGGGAAGTCATGGTGAATAAATGAATATATGACCCATTTGCTTAACTTAACAGAAGAGGATTCCTGTGATCAGGAAGAAGTTACATCCCTGCTTTTATAAGGTTACATCAGATTTTCCAACTGTACCCCGTAATTATTCTAGCAGAGTAGTAGAATCACCAGGGATTGCATACTTTCTTAATCCCTTGGGGATTAAATAATCTGAAATAGAATTAAAATATGTTCATAAACTTAGAGATATTATTTGGAGAGTGTCTGTTTAGATAAAAAACAAAGTAACATTTCAAACAGGTGATTTTCTAAAACCAATGTTTACTTCTTGAGTAGGAGGTTTCCATTTCAATTCCATTTCAACTTGTCCTCCTATTATGTCCAACAGGAAGTTTTGGCATTGTTTGGTATATGTTTTGGCTTTTGGTGTCATATGAGAGTCCTGCAAAGCACCCTACAATTACAGATGAGGAGCGCAGATACATAGAAGAAAGCATTGGAGAGAGTGCTAATCTTCTAGGAGCAATGGAAGTAAGGATTTTACTGCTGTGTGTGTTTCTGTACAGACCTCAAGAAAAACAATAAGCTGCCAGCTAAGTCAGAGACAGTATTAAAAATGAAGATGGTTTCATCTGAGCTATGTAGCACTTAATCTTGTTAACTGTTTTTTTTTAATTCAATTGCTATATTAAATCTCATCTTTTGAATTCTCACTCTAGTCTTCACCTCAGGGTAAAGATCATGTAACACCAAGAATAATGTTAAAAGTTAAATAATAACATAGACAAGTTAAGGATTCTGCTGTTATGTATGTGATGACACATATCAAATCAAAGGCCAGCAAAATAAGTCAACAGAATATGTATTCTATTTCTCTCCTTGTTTTTCTTTTTTTTCTTTTTTTTAACTTTGTGTTTCCCTTTACATATTTAATAAATAAATATATTATATTATCAATAACATGAAAAGTCATATGTGGTGTATACATTCATATGTGATTCTGCTGATGAAAAATGACAAAAAATAGAGTAAAACCACGAAATCTAGTTTTAAAAAGTGTGGGAGGTAATTGGAACATAGTTTTTAAAAGATGTATCATATTGTTTGTAGTTTATAGTGCTGTAATCCCTGGTCTCTCGAAATTTACAGTTTCTGTTTGTTTTTCACACATGCAAATGAGAAAGCACAAATACGGAAGCGTGCACACTAAGAGCAGCTTTAAACTCTTTAATATGTCTAAGAAATAACCAGCTGCTTTCTTCCTTTACAGAAATACAAGACTCCATGGAGAAAATTTTTTACTTCTATGCCAGTCTATGCAATCATTGTTGCAAATTTCTGTAGAAGTTGGACTTTTTATCTGCTCCTTATTAGTCAACCTGCTTACTTTGAAGAGGTGTTTGGATTTGAAATAAGTAAGGTAATTTCTTATTACTTGAAACTTGAACTGGCATATTGTAAAGGTTCTTGGATCTCAACATAAAATATATGGACCTTCCTTAATATTCACTAGGCTTCCTATCCCACCATTTTAAAAAAGATTAAACAAGCAAGATAAATAAGCAAGAAGCTAGCTTTCATGAAGCAAAGCATTATCCTTAAGCATAATCTGTATTTTCAACAGTGTTTCTGATTCTCATGGAAGCCAGATAAAATCTTAAAAAATAAAAAGTGGGTAACTATAGTGTAGTGTTCTGTGTGTATGTGTGTTTTGCCTCCCTCCTCTCAACAGAATGGCAGCACCCTGAAAATGATTTGAGTCCCTAGGAGTTATCCAGAAAAGCCAGTTCCTTTCTTGCCATAGTTGTTAAATGAATCACTGCAGTTGTTAAGTTAATAACACGGTTGTTAAATGAATCTGGCTTCCTCTTTGACGTTCCTTGTTAGAAGGTTGCAAAAGTTGATCTTATGACCCTGGCACATTGCAACCATCATAAATATGAGTCAGTTGCCAAGTGTCTGAATTTTGATCACATGACCATGGGGATGCTGCAATGGTCATACGTGTGAAAAAACAATCATAAGTCATATTTTTCAGGGCCTTCAGGTCATTAATGGAACCGTTGTGCATTTGTTTATCTGCTAAATTTCCCCCCATCAATCCATTTATTCTATTAGAACTTCTTTATTAAAATTTCTGATTTTAGGTGGGAATGCTGTCTGCACTGCCACATTTAGTGATGACCATTATTGTGCCTATTGGGGGACAAATTGCAGACTTTCTAAGAAGCAAGCAAATTCTTTCAACCACTACAGTCAGGAAGATAATGAACTGTGGAGGTAAGTTTACTTGTTATTAAAAGGCTTGTTGGAACAACCTACAAGTATTGCACTGCATAAAATATCAAATTCACAATAGGTTCACATAAACTGATAGTAGTTTATGAGTACAAAATTGCTTTGCTTGTAACTGTTATAAAATAGAAGTACCAGCATAACCAAAATAACCATACACTGAACATAAATTTGGGTAAACTCTGGGAGAAAGTGAAGGATGGGGAGGGGGGTCCATGGTGTTGCAAAGCGTTTGACATGAATTAGCGACTCAACAACAACAGCAGTTTCAAAAAACCTTGATTAATACTTGGACCATGATAGTCAGTCACCACTGATTAATATCCTAGAGAAAGAGTTAGGGTTAGAGTAAGGTAAATAAAGTTCCAGTTAAGTTCCACCTGTATTGAATTCATGGATACAGAACCATAGAATTAGAAGATATGATAAAGGTAATTTAATCCAACTCAGCTCAGTGAAGTACGCAGTAAGGTATCTGCCAGATGGCTGTTCACCAATTGAACAGAAGAGAATATATGTAGCTCAGGGCTGAACTATGGGAATCTTTGGTGTTCTCTGAGCATGGCTAATTGCTTGCAGACATTTCATTACCTAGCTAGATAACAGAATCAGTGTGAATAAGTGTGAGGTTTACTGCCTGTTTATATATGATAGCTTGCCCTGGCAGTTTTGATGAGGATGTAGGACTTTTATAATTTGTTGGCTGCTATGCATTTTATTTTCTCTGTTCTAAGTTCATTTTAGTGGTTGTATATATTGTATATATACTTTTCCTGGCAACAATATGGAAGCAGCTTATCACTGTCTTCTTCCAACACCTTTTGACTTTCCAATCTATTCTACAACTCTATTGTTTACCGAAGTCTCTCGTCTATCTGCTAACCAAATTTACTCTGCTTAGCTTTCCGAAACAAGCTAAGACTGGCTAGTTGTTCTACCTAGCTGTACTAAATGCTCTGAAAGAACAATAAGCATTATCAAGTTTTTTTTATTATTATTATTTTCCCCAAGGGTTTGGAATGGAAGCAACCCTTCTCTTGGTAGTTGGATATTCTCATAGTAGAGGTGTGGCCATTTCTTTCCTTGTTCTTGCTGTGGGGTTCAGTGGATTTGCTATATCTGGTAAGTTAATTTCTTTATCAGTGTAATATATTCCATTATAATAAACAAGATAATATGAGAAATATATTCAGAGCTTAGCTTCTGGAATTCTTTTACTAGCAATGGGCATAGGAAATATCTGTATTTTCTTCTGCATGTTGTAACTGGATGTGGGTATGCATCACTATGTCTCTTATGGCCTATGTCTACCAGAAATCATGTGCTGGGCTGCACATACTTCATTCTGGTGCATGTGGTTGACAGGGAGGATAAAGTGGGCTTTAAATAGGGCAGTCACCAAATTCTCATGCCACAGTCTCTCTCTGCAGTCTCTGGACTATCTGTCAGACAAATCTTTCTCTGGCCAACTTCTTCCATCATATGAATCTTTGACCAACGTCTTCCATCCTATGAAACCATTAGTTCAACTGCAGAGGGTAATTGTGCTGACACATTCTGAATCCCTTTACATATTACTTTCCAGAATTCTGTTGGGTTTGAAAAAAGAAAGAAAGAGCAAATTAGGGAAAACTCATGGAACACTCTGGATACTAACCATAGAAGTAATCTGTATTTCTCTATTTCATTTCTTTATGGATAATATATTGTGTTGTGTATATTTCTGTTTTACCCTCATGTTGCATCTGGATATATTTTGTATCAGGAAGTGTAGAATGAGCTGTATATATACAACCCTGGATCTTATGGAGGAATGGCTTTAGAATGCAGCAGTCACCATTTCTAACCACTATCTGACTACTTCTCCCATTCACATGTATTTGAGATGTTTTCTGCAGTGCCTCCAGATCCATCCCTATCTTTCTTTGGCGAGCTTCTCCCACTAGGCGAGCTTTGGTCCTGTTCTTCCCATTTTTGCAAAGTTATCTTAATGATAGATAGACAGATCCTGAGCTCATGCATATAATTTATTTTCAACATTTCACTGAGTTGGAAAGAATATAAATGGATCGAAATGAATTTAATATCATCTTAAGGTTTACTATGAATGTTGTTCTAAACATAATAGGTAAAACAAACATTTAGTGATATATTCTTTTTTCTATGGCTCTGTTAACAAGCATTATTTTATATTACAGGATTCAATGTCAATCATTTAGATATTGCTCCGAGGTATGCCAGTATCTTAATGGGGATTTCAAATGGAGTTGGAACATTGTCTGGGATGGTGTGCCCGATAATTGTTGGAGCAATGACAAAAAACAAAGTAAGTTTTGCTACATTACAGTTTCCAAAAGTAGTTTTGGTTATTATTAGCCTTGAAAAAAATGGTATTCATGTTCCAATCTGATCAAATTCATTATCGCATGTCACAAGTATAAGTGGTGTAAGTTCACATGTTATATTCCACAATAAAAGTGAATTCTGACTAGCTTCTTCACCTTATGATGTTAATGAAAGTCCATGGTGAATAAGATGAGAAATAAGGATAACATTCCTTGGGTATTTTTTTAAAAGAATATTGTCCTTATTTTCTCTTAAGATTTTTTCAAGTTTTTCAGGCTAGTTCTCCCTGTTACCCCTTACTCCTTAAAGTGCACTTTCTTCTTCCTTTGTACAATAGTTAGATACAGTTCCATAAAAACTAGTATAAGCCAAAAGAATCCCCAAAACCTATTTTGGTAGTGTGACCTGAGCCTCCCATGTTATTCTGATGGCCCCATCTTTTTTGTCATAGACACGTGAAGAATGGCAGTACGTCTTTCTTATTGCTGCTTTGGTCCATTATGGGGGAGTCATATTCTACGGAATATTTGCTTCAGGAGAAAAGCAACCATGGGCAGACCCTGAACAGACGAGTGAAGAAAAATGTGGCTTCATTCACGAAGACGAACTTGATGAAGAAACAGGGGACATTACTCAGAATTATGTAAATTATGGTACCACTAAATCTTACGGTGCTACAACCCAGGTTAATGGTGGCTGGCCAGATGGCTGGGAGAAGAGAGAAGAATTTGTACAAGAAGAAGCACAAGACTCATATAGTTACAAGGAAGGAGAGGATTATTCATAACAGGCCTATGTTGGGTATATTTTGTAGTGTTTGTGATTTATTCATTGTGACTGTTTACGCACGCGTGCACCACACAGACACGGACACCAATGTGACATAAACATGTAAACACATATCAGACAAGAAGGTCTTACTATAAAAACCAAGAAATACTACCATTCAAGTGCAATCTGTATGAGTTTGTGACATTTCATCACTTCCATTTGGGTGTCTCCATGCTATAGAGTTTTAAGGGTTATCTGGTCAAAATTACACAGGAAACTAGGTCTTTGCAGTATAAATGAGTGAAAAACTCAAAACTAAGGAAAAGCACAACTACCATGCAAATTGGGACATCAAATGTTCAGTTTAGAAAGCCGAAACTTCTTGATCATTTAAAAATGCACTTACATATCGTATTGAAAGAGAACAAAACATTGTTTGTGTGTAGGTTTACTTGGTACAATGTAAGAAATGTATGGTTGGTCAAAATCAAGTATTTCTTCTCAAGTAAGACTTCCATTTTAGCCCCAGCTCAAGTCCTTTAAAGAGAATTAAATTGAGACTTTACAGAGCAGTCTAAAATATAATGTTTATTGTGATTATATATCGTCAGGCTATTTTATTTTTGTTAATTGGTTGCTTTCATTGAACATTTAGGCACAAACTTTTCATTTCTGTTATTTGCAGGCCAATACAGCAGTTGTTTGTGTCAGGTTCTTCCTGATAGCTATCAACCAGTAAATATATATAATTAGATATATATTTAGTCTGACCTTCCACGCAGAATAAATAAGCAGGATGAAAGAGTATTTCTTATAGTTATTGTTTGTATAAATTACTAGCCATAATAAATCTTATGTTCACCCAGACAAATCCAAAGAAAAATATACTGCAGACACATAGCCCTAGAAGAAACAAGTATTTCTTTGAAAGCCTTTTTAAAGTAAATGCAAGAAAAGGAAAAAGAAAATAATTATTTGTTTAATCCTGGATAGTTTTTCATGTTTTCAGAGGTTGTGCCACAATTCTATAAATAAAGTCATAGTTTATTGCAGATGCTGTATAATGATAGAAAATAGTGCTATTTTAAAGATTTCTGAATTTTAAAATAAATTCTATTTGTCTTGCAAACCAATAGAACTATAATGGACCCACAGAGTAGGAACAGCCATTTCCATAGTGAGCCCAAAGTGGCAAACCACAGGGGATGGGCTGCAGAAGAGGGTAATTTTTACAGTGCTCAAGTGCAATTCTAATTTCTCCAAATCCAATGGGAGGTTGGGCCCTGGCTTCATTGGGGTATGGATTGCAGTTTTGTGTCTTGTCCAGAAACCCGAGACCATGGAAGATCTCTAGGAGGCCCACCAAGCTTTTGCATGTGCAGGCTTGCATTTGCTACAGTTGAGGAGCAAGTCAGAATATGTGCATCTGTTATGTGCGTGTGGACCTGCCATTCCCATTGAAGTGACTAGGGAAGCCCAAGAAAATGAGCTCTGTGAATGTGGAGCTCGGGATCAAGGCCTTGTATTTCTTAGAACGTTCTTCAATAAGAATTGTAATGTTAGTGTACCAAGCAATAAGTGCCATGCACTATTAAGTGCATGATCTTTTAATCTTTGTTACTACCACTACTGAGCTTGTAGTAGATCCTTGAGACAGTTTGGGTTAATACATTTTACAAAAGCAAAACAGACAGGACTAATCAACAATAAAACGTTCATTCTGCTACTAGACCACTTAATGCTCTAAAAAAAAAAAGTATCCATTTCCCAGCTCAATGAAATGATTAGTGTTGTATGTTAAAAAGCCATTTCAGGTTTTTTGATCTGCTCCTTGTATTGTGCTAGTATTTTAAGGCCCTGCTACTGCAATATACAACTCAAGGATCTTCTCCACCTCCTCCTTTCTCCTTCCTCCCATCCCTCCCCTCCTTCTCTTCTTGTACTAAACTTATCCCTACTTTTATCTGGAGAGAGAGAAAAAAGTCAATTATATATTTTGCTTTGTGCCTCAAAGTGATGTAAAATGTGGCCATAGCTTTTGCTGTGAAAAGATGTGGACTGTGTCACTTTTGTTGCTGCTAAAAAAAGTGTTAATAAATGCTCTATTTATCCTTTTATATATAAAGAAAAAATATTTGGGTGTTTTCTTTCAACATGTTTTCTATGACTTGGTTCTTAACTATTTTGCAAAACTGAATTGCCACACATAACTACCCAGGACTATAACACCCTAGGGCCATTTCTTTCCAGTTCTATTTTTAGGAAGGAAAACAGACACTTGTGTCTCTCAAGTGGTTATGTGCAGTAACAAACTATTCATTGTATGCTGAGTTCTGGTGGAATATCTAGGCCAGTGGTGGCGAACCTATGGCACACGTGCCAGAGGCGGCACTCAGAGCCCTTTCTGTTGGCACGCGTGCCACCGCCAGCAGCAGGTCCATCAGGCCGCCACCGCTGCCCGGAGCAGGAGCCCCGCCCAGCACAAAGGAGGCGAAGCAGCCAACTAACAAGCTTGAGTAGAGGTGGTAGAGCAGAGGTCACCATTGTCGATTGGCGGACTGGAAGAAAAGGGAGGGGGAAGTATTCTACATGTGCGCGTGCACGTACGGGGCCGTGAGTATGCATGCGCTGCAAATGAGGCGGGGCTAGTGCCTGCGTGATACTCACTAGCCCTGCCCCATTCTTGCTTGGTGCAGCGCCTTGTATCTGCACCCCGCAGCGCGGGCCATTTTTGCGCCCCTGGTTTTTGCGTGCCTCCCGAGGGCACCACAATGCTGATGGGCCCCTGGTACTTTGCGATAAATAAGTGGGTTTTGGGTTGCGGTTTGGGCACTCGGTCTCTAAAAGGTTCTCCATCACTGATCTAGGCATTCAACTCTGCCAAATGAAACATCCCAACATGTCTCCCATCATTGGTTCTTAAGTCAGTTCATCACATTGTAACCTACCAGTGCTTCCTTAACAATTCCAAACTAGTTGACGGCAGAATCAGATATATCGCCCTTGTTTGCTGATTAGCCACCCTAATCCAAAATTGATTTTTCCTGTTATTCACTTATGTAGAAAAGCTCTAAAATCAGTGTTTCTCAAACTTGGCAATCTTTAAGATGTGTGGCTGAGGAATTCTGGGAGTTGAAATCCACAAGTCATAAAAGGGCCAAGTTTGAAGATTCCTGCTCTAAATGATGCATAACCCAGAGTGAGTGAGATTATGCCCCAGGTGAGTCTAAAGTTATCTAGGAATGAACTAATTTTTCCTGGTAAGCTAACTCCTTTGCTCTTGCTTCATGTTGTGTGAACTACATACTGGAAAGTTGGTGGCTTCTGATTTGGCAGAGACAATCTCATTGTAGTCTCCTTGGTAAGGCTTACTATTTACCCCATGGTGACCCAGGAGAAGGAAAAGAAGCAGAAGGCTGTGTGGTGCATAGATCGGCCAGGCTGATCAAGTCTACCTATGGAGGTGCTGAAGTTGATTGTGCTATCATGGATTTCTGTTATTATTTTCACCTCTAGAGTTAAAATCTTTTAAAAGGCCAAATACAGGGAAACAAAAGCTTCCCACTTTATTTTGTGATGGCTGGGAGAATTAAAAATGCCTGTAACAGGATAGATCCAGCCATCTCGGGTTATGAGCTTATGGACTTCAAAACTAGTCTGTTGACAATAGAAGTGGAAGGATGGAATATACCACACCAGTTTCTTTTTTGGATATATAGGCCTGTATTATTCTTATTTTTTTCAAATTAGATCAAAAGGTAGGTCTTAAATAATTGGCTAAGTTTCAAGTATTTTATATACTCTCTCTCTCTCTCTCTCTCTCTCTCTCTCTCTCTCTCTCTCTCTCTCTCTCTCTCTCTCTCTCTCTCTCTCTCTCTCTCTCTCTCTCTCTCTCTGTGTGTGTGTGTGTGTGTGTTACCAGAATTCAGAGTTCTGCCTATTTGTTCATAGTTTTGAAATATTAGTGCTACCTAAAAAGAATTACATTCAATGAATTATCTGGCAATATTTTTTCACATGGCGCTGTTCATCTTCAGTGCAAATTCATTGTAACCTCTATTACAAATCTACCTTCAGCATGGATTTTGCCATTTCAAAAATAAATAAATAAATATCCACCCTTCTGGCTCATGAATTGTAAAAATACAATAAATGTCAATGGGTAAACTAAAAAAAAAAAGAACCTCTATTCAGCTGAATAACACTGACAGAAGAGTATCTATACATCAAAATGAAATTCTCTTTGGGATCTAAAGAGTGAAAACAAATACTGGAAGCAGAAGAAATGCCACAGAGAAAAGCTTCTATATTTGAAAGATCAACTCTTTATTTCAAGCCCTGTCAGAGAGAGATAAAAAAGTGTTTCTTTTTTTCTTTTTAGGGAGAGTGAGGGGATGTTAGCTCTAAAGCAATGTGAAAATCAAGCACACATTCCAATCCAAGTACCAAATTAACACCTTAATAGCAGCTTCATTGCATTTTATATCAAGATATAACAAAATGTTAAAAGTCCATAACAAAATTGCATCATTGTATGTTTCATTAGAAGCTAAGTAGCTTCATTAGAAGCTAATCCACTCCAAAATATTTCAGACTAAAAATATAATCGGATTAGAATGGAATTTTTATGTCATTTGTAGATAGATACTTGGAGTTTCATTTTCCCTCTCAGCCAGAACTATTGATCTGATGATTAAAAAAAAACAACACGCTGGTATAAACATTTCCTAGGTAATCTTGCATTATTAGTATGGAAGGAATTTTCAGCTTAATCACAGTATCTTCGTTTCTCCTTGTTCCATTGTCAGCTAATTAGAATTGTCTATTTATGCCTATGTATTCTGTGTGGTTATTTAAGTAAGTCTGCAGGGATCAAATGTCTTAAGCTTCTGGAAGCAGAACACCAAGGTTCATGGCGTCATCACCAGAGGCTGTTTTCATTGTACTAAAGCCTCATGCAGACTGTTATGCTGTTATTCCACAAAAATGTGTGGAAGTTAAAAACTTAGTTCCACCCTTTATCATTTTATAAATAATTATTAATTAATAAAATATTGAAAATATTAAAGCTATTTTCAGGGGAAATATTATTTAAAGCAAAGTAAAGGTAAAAGAAGGGGTAAAGGAGTCCCTGTGGATTTTTATTCTGCTTGTTGTTGCCGACTATAGGGGGCATCATGAAGTGTGGTTACGTTCCTGCCAAAGTAGTAACTATTTATCTACTCACATTTATGTGCTTTTGAACTGTAAATCTAGGTTGGAAGAGCTGGTGCAAGAACAGGAGCTTACCCGGTCATGTGGTGCTCAGGTCTGGAACCTGGGCTGCCAAGTTCCAGCCAACAAGCCTAGCGACTTAACCACTGAGCCATTCCTATTATTAAAGTAAATCACTCTGATATCAGCAGGTAAGAGTGATGAAACATTTGAGGCCTTCTGTTCGCTCCTCTTTTTTTTCCCCTTTTCATACAAGTTCATCTGGTAGACTATAGTGAAGTGATGGCAAAGACTGGAAACTGTTGGATTCAGTTTAATCTGTCAGATCTCAGATTTAACTTGAATTAACTCTGTATAGAAAGCCAAGATTAGGCAAGAAGATTCTGTAAATTCTGGCTTAACTCAGAATGACAATTTGAATTGTCATGATTTGTATAAATACATATTCATTTAATGCACATTGTCAGGTCCAAAAGCAAGAATGATACGTGGCAGTTCTTCCAAATGGAGTTCTTTATTATTTAATACCTATAGATAAAATGTTGAGAGACTGAAGACTCTACTACAGTATCTGCATCAACAATATAGTAGTAGTAGTAGTTGTAATAATAATAGTAATAATAGTAGTAATAATAATAATAACAACAACAACAACAACAACAACAATAATAATAATAATAATAATAATAATAATAATAATAATAATAATAATAATAATAATAATAATAATAATAAAAAAGTTGGAAGGGACCTTAGAGGTCATCTAGTCCAACCCCTGCTCAGTCTGTGAATGGTCTTCACCCTCTTTCTGTCACGCATAATATCTGGGATAAGTTGCTTTCAAGTACTCCTCCAGAATGTACGGCCCTCCCGGGAATCCACAGTCTTGCTACATTCATCACATATATTTAAGATTTCATTATTGAAAGAAAAGTAGTAAAATATTAATTACATCTTGGATATCTTGCTGTTATGTTTGCTTTTAATTTTATTTGGCTTCTTTTGATTTCTTTCCTTCTTTTTCTTGTGTGTTTTTTTTCCTCCTACACCCCTGCCTCCTTCTTTTTTAGAGGGGTGTTAGCTTCAGTTAACTTTTTTCTTTTTATAATCAGGAGAATTTGAATCATATTGAAATTTCAAAAGTTGAATTCAATGGTGGGATGGTCATTTTCCAATAACCCTGCAGGATTATATGTTCCAAACCATAATTATTATATTATTTAAATCTAACTATAGATAGCCACAACTGAATTAAAATTCACATTATTCACAGTAACCAGGCTAATATATGGCACAGGCAACTGACTGATAGTACTCTGGCTATTGGGGTACAGTTTTTATTTTTACTTTGCCTCTCTTTCCAAGGGACAACAAAGATAGCCTTAAAATAAAGCTATTTTTTTAAAAATTGGAGATTCTTCCTGTTTCTAGCTTCAAACAATACTAATAAGCTGTGAATCTAACCTTGTATTAAATCAATAACTTTAGGTGTCAAACTCAGCAATTAATTTCAGAGATTGATTATACCCCACAGAGTTAAAATTTAAAATGTATAAAGAACTGTTTCTTTTCAATCAATTCGTGTAACAATATAACCTTTTCCTCCCTTTCACTAATACCTTTTTCAAATATCTTTTCTGGTTGTTTTTTTTAAAAGATGAAGCCAAAGAAATGGGTTAAAAACCTGTAAATTTAAGCACTGAATTCATCCACATAAATTTTTAAAATAGCTTTCTTCTCCTAGTTAGATTTATGCGTCTTCCACTTCATTTCATTATGCTGGTTTTTGAACCTTGCATGAATAGCTGTTTCTTCAAATAATGTTGAAGGGAAAGTAAGCAAAACTGTTGTATAAGTCAGCTGTTTAAAAAGAAACCAAGGGCAGAACTGAATAAAAAAGGGAATATGCTTAATATTGTAGATGCTGAAACACAGCCCCCCCAAAAGATCAGGAATCTGATGTTTTCAAACAAGTAAATGTTATTAAAAGGCATAAGGTTTCCTGTATGTACTACAATGGACCAATGCAATAAACCCCTTATACTTATTCTATACAGGTAGTCCTCGATTTACAACCACAATGGAGCCTAAAATTTTCATTGCTAAACAAGACAACTGTTAGATGAGTTGTGCCTCATTTTATGACCCTTTTTGCCACAGTTGTTAACTGAATCACTGCAATTAAGTGACTCATGCGGTTGTTAAGCAAATCTGGCTTCCCCCAATGGTTTTGCTTGTTGGAGCCAGGTGGGAAGGTTAGAAATGGTGTTCACAAGACCCTGGGACAGTGCAACTGTTATAAATGTAGGCCAGTTGTCAAGCACCTGGGTTTTAATAATGTGACCATTATGCAACAGTCATAAGTGTGAAAATTGGTCATAAGTAACTTCAAACAGTCACTAAAGGAATGGTTGTTAAGTCAAGGACTATCTGTACTAAAAATAGGTAGCAATTTTTCATGTTGAGAGGATGCCACAAGAGGGACAATCTGGCACAGTTGTGTTGTCAACAAAATATATAGGGCCACCAATTTCAGATCCAACCCCACCCCCCAACTCTTCATTGTTGGGATGGATGGTTGCAGAACACAGTTGGCCCAGGATAACATAGACGGAGTATTGGCTGTTGCCACTTTCTAGCTCTACTCTAGAATGCTGGTAAAATGGAGAACCTAAATCTTGATTTTAGCTGAAATCCTATTAGGTAGGTGAAGGATCTGTAGATAAGGCTGGAAATGATGCCTGCCTGATGCCCAGGACATCTTCTGTGCGTCAGTGTGGATGATATTGAGCTGATGGCACGGTATAGTTGAAGGAAGCTTCTTACTTGGAAGATTTTAAAATTCCATTCTTTTGGCTGCCTCTGCTGAATATTAGTTTGCAATGCTTTTCTGCCACCAGCAGCCCGGGGACCATATGTCATTTGTAGAGCAATGTAGCCAATCTCCCGGGAGAGATGTGGTGAAGTCATTCTGTCATATGCAACCATTAATTTAGCAGGGATTGCCTGCAAAGTGCGAGAAGATGCAGATGGATGAATTATTGATTTACACTTGGGACACTGATTGGAATACATTCGCAGCTCATCTTTAAAACAACAACCACAACCCTGTGTCTTTTTCCCCCTTAAAAAAAAAAAAAAGCAACAGCCACTCCCAGGCAATAACATTAGCACGAACACAGCCCAAGAATCTGTTGTTTCCTCTGCCCCCCCCCCCCCAGGCTACACAGTCTACAGGGCAGGATTTGTGATGATCATTTCACGGAAAATATTTCATTAAAAGCAATCTCATTCATATTTTCTTTAATCTGGCAAGTCTTGGGGCTTTGTAAAAAGCAGCTTAGCTTACATAACAATGCATTTGTAAATGAGTTTACAAGATATCTAATTTGTCTCTGCCACCATTTCCTGATGCTGAAACCATAAACCAGCCAGTGAGAAAGAAAAAGGAGAGGAAGAAATGGAAATAATCTTTCCAGAAAAAGCCATCATATGCAGCAGAAGTTGAAACTCTATCTGCATTCTTGTAATAATGGAGATGAGACATCTTGTGGTAATGCATAGCATAAAGCTTACAACTCTTTTAATTCAATAGGCTGACTGTAATTAGAGTAAATCCACTCACACTTACATGTGCGCACGTGTGCGCGTGCGCGTGCATACACACACCCACACCCTAGAGCTGTTGATGTGACGGTCCCTGGAGTAGAGAAATATAGCTGCAATACTCAGCAAGATGCTGAAATCTCTGTTATTGTTAGTTACTCCTAAAGGAACCTGGACTGCACCTTTTTGCTCATCTTGTTGCTTGAGAAACAATTAGTTTCAAAGAGCAACCTTTAAAATTTATTCAACAAGACAGCTCACCACCAATGCCTCCACTCCAAATATTCTCTCATTATACTCTATCATTTTATCACATTCTATCAGTATTAGCATTTAAATAAATCAATATGCAGTCAATATACGATCTCTCTCTATAATTGTGTAATACTTATAATTTTTTAAAAATGCTATGCATTTTTAAGCTTTCCTGAGAATAGAAATGCTAAGAGATGTCAGGGAAAAAAAGAACATGATAAAAAAAATCAAAGATAATATGTACGTCATTTTTTTTTCTCCAAGAGGTTGAACCATTTGATTGACTTACTGTTCTCCCACAATTGTTCGTAGAAAGGACAGGTAATGTACACCTGCTCTGAAGAGAAGTAATAATTCCTGTTTAAAAAAATACTTGGGGAAGGAAAAATAACAGTAAACTATTTCCCTTATCTCACATTTCCAACCTGAAGTAGAAGCTCAACAGGATTTAGAGATCTTGGAGGACCAGGATGGTGAAAAAAATAAAATAGGCATTCTCTGGTTAATATAATTTAATTATAATCTTATAATGTAAATCTTTGGTTTACGTGTAGTACTGAAGCCTTCAGAGACTAGCCTAATCTCTCGATAATAATCACTGTTATAATGCATCCAAAAAAACAATTAGTCATGAACACAAATAGGCACACACCCAGTGGTGGGATTCAGCCGGTTCGCACCACTTCGGCAGAACCGGTAGCTAATTTGTTGTTGCCCAGGCCCAGAATGGATTTCCAGAAGTGGCATCCACACAGAGAACTGGTTGTTCACATATTTGAATCCCAACACTGCACACACCCCACCATTTTAGGAAGAGGGAGAAAATGTGGAATATTATGAGCCTGATAAGACATGTTCACGTTAAGTGCTTCACTCTTACACACTGAGAAGATAGACTTTGATCAGACAAAAGCCTGAACTTGTTCTGTGAAGATCTGATAAACTCACAAAACAATTTCATATTCACAATCTTAATTGGTATGCATAGGCATATAGGCAATGAATGTATATGCACCCTCTGCTGGAAAACATGAGAAAAACTTTTCTCCTGCAAAATAGATACATTTTTAAGGATATTTGTTTTAGGCAACAGTTGATATATTAGACTATTTCACAAGGATTATTACTTCGCAGGTTCTCCTCTTTCTATTGTACCCTGTTCATCTACACTTTACTGGTTCTCTATTAATTTCTTTTTCCTCTTCTCAGATGGTTCCATGGCAACACATAGATGTGATCAACATATAGCCCTTCCAACACAATTACTATTATACACTATACAGCAAAGGACAAATAAGTACACACAATTCTTTATTCTCAGTTCAGGTCTTAACTCAATATTTGAAATGTTCATATATTTAACTATTTTGAATGTACCAAATATGCATATGTTTGCATATTTGTTTCCATTTCCAGTTCATTGAATTGTACCAGGCAAGAAAGAGTACTGTTACAGAATAAATTTTTATATAATACCTAATGCATAGTTGGGGCAAACCCTTATTGATAGAATTAGTCCATGACTGATGTTCCAATAATTTGATATTGTCACTAATCAGAGAAGTGTGGAATCCAGTGAAGGAGAATTTGTGACTTCAGAGGGTTAAAAAAAAAAGGTAAAGGAGTCTGCAGATTTTATTCTGCTAATCGTTGCTGATTATAGAGGATAGTGCTCCTCTCCGTTTCAAGGTCATTTAGCTAGCACTGTCTGAAGACATTTCTGCAGTCATATGGTCAGCATGACATCACAGAGAACTGTTACCTTCCCACTGAAGTGATACCTAATTTTCTACTTGCATTTGCATGCTTTCAAACTGCTAGGTTGGCAGGAGCTGGAGCAAGGACTGGAGCTCAGCCCATCGCATCATGCTTGGGTCTCGAACCTGGGCTGCCAGCTTTCCAGCCAACAAGCCCAGTATCTTACTCACTGAGCCACCGCATCATCCCATTTCAGATGGCCACCTGTTTTATTAGATGACAACTCATACCAACAAGAAATTACTCCTTATACTTAGACTGAATTTCCTGCCTTATGGTTTTAAACAATCCATTCTGATCCAGACTACTGGATCAATACAGAATACGTTTACTCACTCTTATAAACCAGAGGTCCCCAACCTTTTGGGCACCAGGGATCAGTTGTGTGGAGAGAGGTTTTTCTGCGGACTGGAGGGTGTGTGCTTTTGTGTGCTGCCTGCATCCTACGAATAGGACTTTGCTTGTTTGTGCGGCCCGGTTGCTGGCATGCCACAGCCTGCTGCTGGTCCATGGACCAGGGGTTGGGGACCCCTGTTCTATACAACACCTGCCCTTCAAATATTTGAAGACTATTTTTATATAGTCTTATTAGTATATTTCTACCAGACTGTATCTATGAAAATGAAACAGCCTTATGGCTTTGTCTTAATATGGGTCTTCATTGTCAGAATTCTTACTTAGTCTGATTCAGGTAGGTTTATTATCTACTTATTATCCACCATTCTGCCCATCTGACCATCCACTCACCCATCCACCCATCCACACACACACACACACACACACACACACACACACACACACACACACACATACATACATATCTTGGATTATGAGGGCAGGATCATTTTTCTTGAGCCATAGCTGGAAAGCTTCTAAAGCCAGGTCATTCCAGCTCCTTGTTAGCAGCAGGTTGCAGACTAAACCTTGGTCTGTTACCCAAGAAACATAGTCAGCCTTCATCTCTTCATTCATTCTGCTTATGCCCTGCTAAACCTTAAAGGCTCCATCAGCTGTACAATATTTTGAACAATTAATCTCTCTTTCTATACTGAATGTACATTGTAGGTGTTTATGTATAAAATTGGCTTAATTATAAATGTGTGCACCCACATGTGTAAGCAGTAGTATTAATAGTAGTATTTTACTTGTTTTGTAATACAAAGAAACAATCAAGTTCACGGTATGATATAAATTAATACTAACAATATAACAATGGAATAATCAATTTAAATCATATTCTTATCCCAATGTTACCATAATTTGAATTGGTACTGAATACTGCCACTGAAAAGAAAACTTCATAAAAGTCCTGCAAAAAAGAGGCATTTTGTGGGGGCTTTTTTAAACATCAGGAAATCAGACTCCAGATGTAATTCGAGGAAGAGTCCATTCTAAAGATTAAGAGAGAGATAAAATATTTATCTTCCTGTCTGAAATATAAATAATTAACTATATTTTTCACAATTATGTGACAGTTTCAGCCTTGGTGAGTCCTAGCATGATCAGGTCAGCCTAGTCATTAAGGAACTCATTTGGCCTAGGGCTAAAGTAAAATTATTGCTTTTTCCTCAAGGCGCCATCTCAACTATTCAAAAAGGCAGACACCAGCACGTCTCCCTTTGCAATAATATCTAATGCCTAGAAGGATGCTATTTCATGTTGAATTGAATTTTCTCTCTCAAAGTTCTCCTTTTCAGTTTGTGAAGATGAATTACTTCAGAACTCTTCATCAAATATTGTTGACTGGGGACTGTTACCTGGTTGCATTCTTGAATTCAATATTGGGCAATTTCATATGGACAATACTTAGCAGTGGGCATTCAGTGTTATTTTGCAGCGTAGCTAGCAGACTAACGAGCATTTTCTATCTGATTTGAGAAAGAAAACATTATGCAATGAATTTTTACTCTGGTGCACACACCTAATTATAACATGCATGTAAGCAATGCTAATTATGAAGAGCAAATGTATTCGTGATTTCTTATGGCCCCTTAAGACACATGAAAACAATAATTGGAAAAATTTGGATTATAAAGATTAAGCAGCAATCTTTTGTTCTTTCGCTTTGCTTTTTTTGGTCTTTTTGCACTGTTTTTAACAATTTGTAAGCCAGAAGTTTAGGTGATATAGTATATTTATTCATCACATTTATATAGCCACCATCTAGTAACTCTGGATGGTGTACATAACAAAATGACCCAAATCCACTAAAACCGCTAAAAAATACAACCAGAATAAATTAAAAAACAAACAAACAATATGATGAGAAAAAGATACAAAGAGCGCATTCCAATTACAGATGGTCCTTGACTTATGACAGCTCATTTTGTGACTGTATTTATTTGTTATTTCACCATCTCTGCTAATTCAGTCAATTTCAGAATCCATTCTTCAACAGTCGGCATCTCTTTCTTTCCAGTGTTTGGCAAGTGACCATTTGTATTTATGATCCAAAGTTCCAGCTGTCTCCCCTCCCCTCCAGTTATGTGACCACATTTTGAGCATTCACATCTATGGCACACATATTGGGCACTCACATTTATGGTCCACATTTATGGCCATTTGCAAAGTCCCACTGTCACATCACTTGTGATTTATGATACTTTTGCTAAAAACCAGCGTTTACCTCCAGTTTTCATAGCATACTTTCCAGTTCCCAACCCCATAGCAAATGATGGGTTTACTTAACAACAGCAGCATTTGCTTAATAACCACCCCAAAAAGGGCAGCAAAATTAAGTCAAGCATTTGATGTCCATCAAATTTATGACAATCATGACTTATGACCATAACGGGCAGTTCATTATGGTTGTAAGCAGTGGTGGGATTCAAATATGTGAACAACTGATTTTCTGTGTGGATGCCGCTTCCAGAAGTCCATTCTGGGCCTGGGCAATAAAAAAATAGCTACTGGTTCTGCCAAACTGGTGCAAACTGGCTGAATCCCACCACTCACTTTAAGTTGAGGACTATCTATAATCATGATATAAGCATATAGCAGGCTCCACTCTATAGTAGGATCCCCAGATCAGCTGGCAAAACCATGTTTTAAGGGACTGCAAGGAATGTATGTAAATAATTTAATTGGAATACGATTTTTTTAATGTAATATCCAATTTTTTTGATAAACTAGGAAAGGTCATTTGAAGAGAGTGGCAATCAAACTCTTTACTTGGAATTCATTACTCAATGTGTTAGGATCATCCAACTGTGGAATATTTTTACCTTGTAACAGAACTAATGGCATTTGGATACCTTCTGAGAATTCATTAGCTTTATGTACATTTTCTATGCATTAAAAGCAACACAATGATTTTTCATTTCTCCCTCAACTGTTAACTGCTGTGGTGATCACATTTTGCATATCCAACACCAACCATAATTCAAGAAACAGCAAAATATTATAGCAAGCTATGCCTGTGTTCTCAATGTAATATGTTTCCTATGCAAGACTGTATCAATCTGAGTGATAAAATTATTTTTTAAAAGGAGGTTCACCACCTTTAACGTTCTCCATTATATTGAATTATTTAAGAATAGGGCAAGGGGCCCTTCAAATGCTATTGAACTTTAAATTATCTAAGCTATAACTAGTAGATCAGTGATGAATAAAACCAACGAACCATAGTGACCAGATAGTTTGGTTAGAGATGTGATTAAGGTTCAAATCTCCACTTAGTTATAAACCTCAGAGGATGACTTTGAATAGTTCCTATCTTTCAATCCAGCCAACCTCACAGTATAGTATGAAGATAATATTAAGGGTCAGGCCTCTATGCCAGGACTTTTCAACCTTTTCACAGGTTGTACCACTTTTAGGATATGGCAATACTCGAGCTTGTCTTTATCTGAAATGTGGCTTGCTGGCAGTATTCTATTAAAGTAATAGTCTGTCATATAGATACAATCCAAATATTGCACAATGTGGTACTTATTACATGTAACAACAACAACAACAAAGCTAAAGGAAAGGTTCAGAGATACAAATGACTGGGATCAATTTAATACCATTGTTAAAAATGTGTGAGATACCCTACAGAATTAGTCCAAAGGATATGTTCCCATGGTTTTGTTTTACTCTTTCATATAATTTATGCAGAACATTTTTTGTAGTCCATATCTCATGTATTTACATGGATTGTCATGTGATTACTATTTGCAGTCCTCAGTCAAGGGCAGTGGGTTTACCTCCAGCTACAGCAGCCATGAAGGCCTCGGAAAAGGCAGTCAAATCAGGTGATGTATCTCCTATGAAGATGAGATTAATGCAAGCCATGGTATTCCCTGTGACACTCTATGGAAGTGAAAGTTGGACTTAAAAAAAAAATAGGATAGGAAGAGGATTGACTCCTTTGAACTTTGGTGTTGGAGGAGACTCCTAACATTGCCCTAGAGACAGCCAGGAAAACAATCTCATAAATTATTAAACAAATCAACAGATCTCACTCAAGGCACAAATGGCCATGGCGAAATTATTCCAACTTCAGATACATTATGTGAAGACCCAGCTCTCTGAAAAACATTCTAATGCTGGGAAAGGTGGATAGAAAGAGAAGAGAATGTCCTCTTTTCACCCAGACACTGCCAGCATCTTAGCCCTCCAGCTTGTTTTCAGTTTTTCATATAATTCGTGCTTTCTCTGCTCTCTGCCAAGTCTCCCTAGACTTGAGTCTGTCCAGAATTGAATTGCCTGCCAGTTTTTACACCAGCAGATGGGCTTTAAATAATTTATACCTTAATTACAGTTCATCAATCGTATTTTATTTTTAAAAGAAGGTGGGGTTGGGGGTATTGGCAATCTCAATTCCATTTAGGTACCTACACAAGGAAATAATGGGATTTACATGCAGCAATGCTTTATCAGGGTGTTTCTGTCTAAGTGTATGTTAAAGCAAATAATAAAATGCACTGATAGATGTGGGATGTATTCAACTGTATTTGTCAGCCTGCAGAAAAGACATCATTAGGCAATGTATTTTTTTTTCCTTAAAGAGATATTAGCTAAGAATATCAGATATCCTCTTGAGCCTAAATGTAAGGAAGAAGGAAAGGAAAAGGCTCCTAATCCTGCTGGATGAGACAGCTGGATGAATAAATATCACAAAACATTTCAAAGATATGTTATTCTTTTCTTTGATGAAGGACATATCTCTCTTATAAAAATATTATAACAATTCAATTAGTTACCATGTGTAGGGTCTACAAAGCTTTTATTGCAAGCAAATAAATTAAAGTTATTTGAACACAAAACATTTTGTTTTGCTGAGAGTGCTCCTATTGATTAATTTGTTCAATAATCTTGCTCAGTTTATAGTTTATATTCCTTCCTTGTAGACTTCATGACTGAGCTTAATTGTTGTGTTCAATCAATCTTTACCAACTTAGCTTCAAACTGTCAGAGATAGACAATATCAAACAGCTTTGTCTTAAGTCCATGGCTCCAAATTAAATCTATTATAGTACTACTGCTTTGTTCTTGTTTTTCAAGCCTTCTTCACATCCAGGCACTTCCATTTCCTAATTTTCAGATTTAAGGTATGAAAAGTGATTACTGTATGCTTTTCACAGGCTCCACATGGAGCTAAGAATGAAATCCATTGTTCTAGCTCAAGTTACTGTAAATTTGGTGGAAGGATGGAACAGGAAAGAAGGAAGGAAGGAAAATAGTAATTAAAAATATTTGGGTTTTGAACCAGCATCATTTGACTTTTGAGACAAAACTCAAAAGTCAAATAGGTAAAGGAAGTCTAAAAGATAATTAACTGAAGAGCCAGTTTGGTGTAGTGGTTAAGGTGCTAGCTTAGATTCTAGTCCCACCTTAGGCATGAAAGCCAGTGGATGACTTTGGGCCAGTCAGTCTTTCTCAGCCCAACTCACTTCACAGATTTGTTGTTTGGGGGAAAATAGGAAAAAGTAGGAGTATTGTGTATGCATGTATTATTTATAAAGTAATAAAGGTGGGATAAAACACAAAGAATTGTAAGCACTGTCCAATCTGGGTCAGTCACCAGGACTAGAGGTTTAGTCTTCTAAGCTTTTGGACTCCATACTCCATCCTCAGGGAACTTCTCTCTAGCAGAGCGTGTCAACATTATCCTGGGACACTTACTGTATATTCTCCTTCAGTTGTAAGCACTGGCTTAATTGAAGGAGTGACTCTTCCTCTAGAAAATAAACTATTGAGATTAGCTTCTAACCAACTAAGCTGTTCTAGCCCTGGCATGGCCAGCCCATGGCCAATAGGCCACATGTAGCCCTGAACAGATATTATTGCAGTCCCATGAGATTTTATAAAAAAATATTAAAAAATAAAGGAAGTTTGTTATTTCTACATTAACTATATTATATATTTTATATGTGACCCAAGACAAATCCTCTTCATTCAATGTAGTCCAGGCTAACTAAAAAATTGGACATACAGCCATCTAGCCCATATAGACAGTGACATTCATGACAAAAAAAGTATAGTGTAAGAGAAAGTGTACTATGGAAGCTAAGTAGAAAACATGTCCCAAAGTCACTTTGATTAGCAGAGAGTGACATTATCCATTTCTGTGCTTCAGAAACAGTGACCTGTCTGTTCTCTGACAGTGCAATTGAGCCGTAAAAATAAACCTTAAGTGAAGGTGGTTGAAGTTCCTTATTATTACAACAAACTCTCCTTTTCATCTCTCTCTCTAGAAAGGAAGATAACTGATGGAAATATGCAGGAACTATTATCTAGGCAAAAAGGGATGAAATAATCTTAGATTTCCTGAGGAGTAGATTTCCTGATTTGGTCAACCTGCTCCAACTGACATTCCCTGATTTTTTTTTTCATCATTCTCAAGATCAAAATAGCACAATGCATGTAAGATTAACAATTGCTAGATCTGTGGTCAGATGCTGCCTTCAGCCATTATGATTCTATGCAAGAATCTGGTGCTCCATCTTTTTATATCCTGCTTGATGTAAAAAAATAACAATTTCCCTAGTGTGACCTTGCCTGTTCTTTCTATAAAGTCTGCATCCAGAAATGACTATATCCCAATTTATCTCTGTTGTGCCAGCATTCTGATTTCCTATTCATCTTTTGTTTTGTTCACCACTAAACCACTTCCAATATGTGCCCTTAAAATATTCTGAAATATGTGTGCCATTCTGAACCAGACACTGTCCTCTCAAGTCAAAACTTTGACACCTTTTTGATGTTAGACATCAGCACCCTGGTTCCATTTCAATTCCATTTGCTCTCTGCTATGACATGTCTTGGTTCATTTATTTCAACCATTCAGAATATTTACCATTCCCTTGCCTTACCCCAGTGCACCATATGTATGATTTATGATATTTTATTTTAATGATCCATAGACCATATTTCAGTTAATGACAGGTTGACAAAGCAGCTTTCAATGTTATTTAAAATAGGGATCTCAAAAAAAATAAAAACCATTAAAGTAAAAAAGCAAACAATAATATGGCATCATATGTTACATCTGAAAATAATAAGAGCTGGATATCCCCCAAAGTCCAGGTAAAACAAAATATTTTAGCCAATGCTTTAAAAAGTAGCATCTTAGCTTGATGAATAACCATGGGATAATATTTCACATTTTCAGCAGCACCATAGAAAAGACCCTGCCTGTGGTAGCCATCCATCTTACCAACAAAGGTATAGGTTATCTACACTGATACACTTGTTGTTTTGAGCAGAACTGTAGATCAACTGCTTTCATGGTAAGATAAGTTGCATTTGATAAATTGTTTGTGTCTTCATTCTATGATTCAATTTGCATTCAGTTTGCATTCCATCACTTTCTTGGGTGCATTATGATATGACCAAGAAATTTGATCTACTACAAACAATGCATAATTTTAGAAGGGAAAGGGGTCAGGCTATTTAATCATGAACATATTATCTGTCTGTCTGTCCGTCTGTCCACCCACCCATCCGTCCATCCACCCAGTGTCCTTCCTTCCTTCCTTCCTTCCTTCCTTCCTTCCTTCCTTCCTTCCTTCCTTCCTTCCTTCCTTCCTTCCTTCCTTCCTTCCTTCCTTCTATCCAAAAGAGTTATAATGTTATAGGCCTATAATTATTATTTCTATCTCACATTTGAAGATGTAAATGTTACCAAGGGAGCATTTGTAAAATAGTTACAAGACTCAGAACACAACCTATATTGGGCAACAATTGGCTGTTTGGGATTGTATGATAGCAATATTCATACTGTAGTTTCTTAACTTTTGATATTGAATATGAACAAACTAATAACTGGTAGCATTAATCTGATTAGATGGCAAACAGAAAAATCATGTTGATGGCCAGTATTTATTGGTTTCCTTGGCTATATTGAATGTATCTAATCTCAATAATATTGAGTTCTTAATCTCAATAATTCTATTACAATAAAATGATTTCTAGAAGAGCAGAATAACTCTTGGATGGCACTTTCATTTCTGTTATGCCCTGCTAGGTAACATGGGCAATAAAGTAATAAAAGAACTACTTTTGCTAGGTGTAATAGGAGCTAGCTAATGCTTCATTTCCTATGTAAAATGGTTGAGCGACTGTGAATGATGGACACTAGATAAAATGCCAAACCAAGTGAAAATGGACTTTCTGTCAGACCATGAAGCATTCCTAGGTGACTGCTCCCTGGGAAATGTATTTCTTACTAAAGGTGTTGTGTTATATAGTTCACAAAAAGGTAGATATTTAGGCATTCTCATGGAAAATTGTTTGAATTCTAGAGAAGGCAGAACAAGTGTGTGTGTGTGTGTGTGTGTGTGTGTGTGTGTATATGTGTGAGTATGTATATAGGCCCATTCCGGATTGCACAGGTCATTAACTTACACTGTTCTGCTTATCTTCCAGGAGGATGTCTGGTAGAGGGAGCCGCATGTCGAACCCTGTGAGGCCAACCCGTCCAGGCCGACGAGCAGTGGGCCGCGGGTCCATTGCCGTTTTGCAGCCATCCCTCTCACGTTATGGCTCCGTCGCCACCCAGACACCTTCCCTGAGTCCTGACCTGCCTCCAGGCCCGTCGCCGCTGCCGTAATGCTCGCCTCTGGGGGGGCAACACTCACCAGCGGGGAGGAGGCCATCAGCTGTTGTCCTCCATTGCTGGAAGCCGACTGTGGAGTCGCACAACCAATAAGTGCAGTGCCTAGATGGACGTTCTGGGCTCAGCTGCTTCATATGAAGAATGAAGCAACCCTGCAAGGCAACAGATAGCAACCGGACGGGACTCAGGGATGCTAACGGCCCAGCTGACTCTCTTTTGTTTATTGATGCACCGGATGGTAGCTTCACGGGTGGGGTGGTTTAACGAGGGTGGGGCAGGTTTCCTGAGGGTGGGACAGGCGCGCGTAGCCTATGTAAGGCACTGGGAGCAATCCATTCCCAGTGTTGTCTTTTTTTGGTACGGAGTGAATTAAAACTACCATCAGTCTTTGGTTCCTGCTTGTTGGCTTGTTATTCGGAGCACCAAAAAGGACGACTTTGACAGTTATATAGTTCACAAAAGGTAGATACTTAGGCATTCTCATGGAAAATTGTTTGAATTCTAGAGAAGGCAGAACAAGTGTGTGTGTGTGTATGTGTATATGTATGAGTATGTGTGTGTATATATATATGTGTGTGTATGTGTGTGAATGCTGGTTCCATGTTAGTGTGTATATTTATATACATGCATACATAAAACAAAGCTTTATTGACAACTCTTTTATCCCTGGCCCCCATTCCCCTTAGGCCATGCTTTTTGCATTAACCATGTTAATGCAAAACGTTATTACAGTGAAAAATGGTAATGACTACTTGGAGACTTTCTTCCAAGCAAAATAGTAAAGCCTACAAATGAGCAGCTGTATAAATGTTTAAAAAAAAAGCAGAGCCCCCTTGCTAGGCTAGCACCAATAGGAATTACAGCAAATGAAATAAAATCTGTATATGAAATGGCTGGGTTAAATAGCTAAAGGGCTCCTTTGTTTCAGAACAGAATATTGGTGTATAGGATAGGACTGCCTTTTTTGCTCTGATATTTTTACCTTTTTATATATTTATATTTAGAGCTGGCAAATTCAGCAAGCGAGACCTTACTTATTTTAAATTCAAAGCACTGCCTGCGTTTCCCTTGTGACTAATTCCACATTTGATCAGGTTCCTCCTTCTCGCCCTCTTCTGAGTTCTCATGAATTCTTAATTTCATTGTAGCCCTGTGATGCCAAAGTCAGTTTTCATTAGAACATCCACCCATAAATCCTGAGAGATTCCCCATTGCAAAATATCAAGCTATGCTTCCAAAATCAATTGAAAGCAGTTGAAGAAGGTAGAATTCTGTAGCATTAAATGCTAAGCTCTTGAGCTTTGTAAATCACCAAGAAGAAACAGATTAAAAAATGATTTTCCAATTTTAAGCTGGTTTTTAACACAACAATAAGTTTTCCGTTATTCCAGTTATTTTATTTTCTAGATTTATAGTCTACCTCCTCTGAAGTTCCACAGAGACATTTAAGTTCTGCTGTTCCTTTTTTCTTATGCCCTGTCGATCTAAAATGCAGTATTAAGTATTTGAGACTGAACATAATTTTGAATTGGATTGGATTAAGATGGGTGAGTGTAGAAATTGAATAAACAAGCAATTTCTGTATTTCATCAACTTACAGAAAGCAATATAACATATTGTAGATTTCTTCAGTGTAGCATCCAATAAACCACTTTCTTCCACTGCCCTCAATTGTCCTTGGAAGCATAGCGTGATATTTTACAATCATTTGTTGATTATGGCACAAACGTCTGTTCCAATTTTTGGAGAACTAGATTATTCTATAGAAGGCATACTTGCCTAATCACCAGCATATTGCATTTTTTGTACAGGAATAAAGAGCTTGAGTCCCAACTGAGCTCTATAAGAACCATGGTGGAACCGGTGGTTATAATGCAGTATGACAGGCTAACTCTGCCAACAGCCAGGAGTTCAATCCTGACCAGTTCAAGGTTGACTTAGCCTTCCATTCTCCCAAGGTCAGTAAATCAGGACCCAGATTGTTGGAGGCAATATGCTGACATTTGTAAACCTCTTAGAGAGTGCTGTACAGCACTATGGAGCATTATATAAATCTAAGTGCTATTGCTATAGGAATTTTTTTCCTACTCATTGCTTTCTGTTCATCCAACAGTTATTAAAATGGATGCAAGCTAGCCTTAGGCTTGTATGCTATCTGACAGGAATAGAAATACTCAACCTGGCCTTCCCAAACATAACAAACCATCTTGAAGTACTGTATATAGGATTATTGGCAGACAGTAAGGCCTTTCTGTTCTCTCTCTATAAAAAAATGTTTGATTGACTCAGACCAATCATCTCGCTAATTTACACCGCAACAATTTGAAGATTGTTGGAAATTTAACATTTTACCATAGAGTGTGAGTAGTCCCTTCAGTTCAATGTGCCTATTTAGAGTTCCTTTCTACTCATGTTCTCCCATAGAGGTAGTTCTCAAGTTACAACCACAATTGAGCCCAAAATTTATGCTGCTAAATGAAACATTTGTTAAGGGAGTTTTGCCCCATTTTATGACCTTTCTTGCCACAGTTGGTAAGTGAATCACATAGTCGGTAAGTTAATAACACAGTTGTTAAGTGAATCCAGCTTCCCCATTGACTTTGCTTGTCTGAAGGTCGCAAAATGGGAATCACATGCCCCCAGGAATTGCAGCCATCATAAATGTGAGTCAGTTTGCCAAGCATCTGAATTTTGATCATGTGATCAGGCAGATGGTACACTGGACATAAGTGTGAAAAACGGTCCTAAGTCACTCTTTTCGGTTACATTGTAACTTTGATCGGTCACTAAATGAGCTGTTGTAAATTGAGGACTACCTGTATTCTATTCCAATTCCACTTCAGATCTACTACATTTCGAATTAAATAGAAAAGCAGAGAAGAAGGGGATATTGCAAAGCAGTTTTCCCCAACATAGACACCCTCCAGATTTCTGGATTTTAAATTCTCCCTATTCTATCACTAACACAGTCATGGGGGAGAATGCTGGGAACTGAAATCCAGGCATCTGAAAGATTTTCAGGTTAGGGACAGTTGCTGTACAGGCCTATGACAATTCACAGAAAACTTTTTTGACAGTTAACAAAATAATGTGAGGTGTGATTGTGACAAATATGTTGGTAATTTTTTTATCACACACAAAAAAAAACATAATAAGAGAGCCCCAATTAATTACAGCAGTTATTTATAGAAAAGCTGGATTTAAAGTATGATATAAATCCAAGCATATAATGACTGTCAGATTCTGCAGTGATCGTTTTTGGACAAAAGCAATAATCTGGGTCCAATTAAAAATATTGATTTTAATTGAATTATAGCTATGAGATCTATTTATTAGATTTATTTCCCATCATCGCAGAATTCTACATTGTCAGATGGCAGCATCTATTTCTATTTGTACTTTTTTGCTCAAATTCTTGTGCTTATTCATTCCACCCACTCCTCTTGGATTAATAAGCAAAATATGTCTCTCATACATTCTAATAAGTTGATTAAAGGTTCCTGTTGGGGCTAGGCCAGCAGTCACTTTGAAATTTTATTACAGCTGCTGAATGTAAGCTGCTTATTGGATCTGTAGGGCAGCCAATCTTGAACTGCATTGTCTGGCCAGATGGGTGCCAGGATATTTGCCATACATAAATAATTCAGGATAAATGAGGCTTCTCTTCCCCTTGGAAAGTGAGTGACAGATCCAGTGCTTAGAGCATTACAATGGCAGGTAGTCAAATAGCTGGAGATTGATAGGCCTCATCCATGTGATCCACGTGTGCAAAAAACACATGCTCATTTCTTAATCAGCCTTGATTCGGCTTTCATACACCAGCCCTGGGTCAGGAAGGGTGAGTGATTCCAATCAATATCCAGTTGTTAGAGTAACAGCCATGTCCGTTCTGGATGGCTGAGTGGGTGAAAACATGTTTGTTCTACTTAATGTGACACAGTCCTGTCAAATTAACAACTAGGATGGCAGGAGCCAGCTTGCTTAATAGCTTGAAGTCAATTCCACCAAGAATTTATTATCAGCACTCAACCAATAGATCTAAAGAAAAATACCCTTTACTAAGGTTTATTTGTCGATAATAACAGGCAGAGCATTTTCGACTAGACTGGGGTTTCTCCATTTTAAACTTTACCTCCATACACTCTAACATCTGAATAAACTTTGGACAGAGAAGGGCAGCTTTTTAATTAACTTCCCGTTGTGCTGAGTGACTGCAAGCTCTCTTCTACACAGTAGTGAGAAAGCAGAAAGAACATGAATGCACACACGCACAGACATGCACACCCCGAAAACAAAAACAAAAAATCCCCTCTCACACCTTATCTTTTGGTTCATATATTCCACCAATACATTTCAATGAAGGAATACTTTTTCTTCTATGGAATCTTGCCAGAGTTCTTAGCTTTGTAACAGCAGAGCTACCACTTGAATAATGACCTTGTTGTCACTTAAATAGACCATCTGTGCTCTCTGACCAAGTTCAAAGTGAGTGTTTATTCAAATATCCAACAGCAAGTATGAGAAGAGAATTGCAGAAAACATAAAAAAGATAGCTGAAAACATACTTCCTGAAGAATAGCACATTCTCTTAGTTCAATAAATCCCAGCTAATCAAAAAAGATCAAAAAGGGAAACATCTGCATATTACTCTAAGATCATTAGACAGGCCTCAACTGTATAAGACATACAGTGCATTCGGAAAGTATTCAGACCCCTCCCCCTTCATTCTGTCAGTTTTATTGTGCTACAGCTTGATTCTACAGCTGTTGAAAAATCATTTTTTTCTCATTAATCTACACTCGGTACCCCATAATGACAAAGTGAAAACAGAAGTTTAGAAATGTCTGTAAATTTATTAAAAAGAAAAAACTGAAATATCACATTGGCATAAGTATTCAGACCCCGAATACTTGAAATTTAGCTAGCCGCCTCCCAGACTGTAATTTGAATAAGATGGCTATGTCCTCATCTCCCAGAGCTTTAAACCTGCCAGAGACTGCTGTCTCACAGTCTCCTCACAAGGAGCAACTGTCCGGAGCACTTGTGGGCAATCTCAAGTCCTTTCCTTCTCCAAAGAAGAAATATGAAGTCTATCTGCCATTACTTCATTCTGTCCTGGTTGTTAACTCCACTTTTACCTCAACCATCTTCAGTTTGCCATTTTTTTCCTTGGAAGTCTAATAAAGTATTTACACTTTGAATTTACACTTTAGTCTTGGTACTAATAACCTGGAATGATATCCTCTACAACAGTGGCTTCCAATCTTTTGGGTGCCAGGGACTGATTCTATGGAAGGGGTTTTTTTTCACAGATGGGGGAGGGATAGTTTTGCACACTGCCTGGATCCCACATGTGTGTGGATGGGGATTTGCTTGCTTGCGCAGCCCAGTTCCTGGTGCACCACAGACTGGTGCTGGTCCATGGACCGGGGATTGGGTATCCCAGCTCTACAATGATTACGAATTCCTTTTGAAATTATTTGATTCCTAAAGCAGCATTCCAATTACCTTATCAAATCTGCAGTTTAATTGATCATTCCTCTAGCTTACAGCAACCCTTCTGGAGCTCTTAAAAACATTGTTGGCTTTTTTTATGTCTGAATATCCACAAACCTAGCCATCTCATTTCTTACCTCCAATACCCAATAAATTATGAATGAATTAAAAAGCACTATTCCTAATACATATTCTTGAAAAACTCCACTTATTATTTCCTCCTATTGAGAGATATATCCTTTTATTCCTACTGTTTGCTTTCTTATTTTAATCAGTTAGCAATTCACAAAGGGACAGAGCTTCTTATTTCATAAATTTACTCAGATGAATTCTACAGATGAATTTTATCAACAATTCCCTGAAAATATAAATAGACAGTGTCAACAGCCTCTTTCATCTACATGCCTTTTGACACTCTCAAACTATTTGTGAGTTGGGATTTACCTTTGTGTAATCCATGTCAATAGTATTTCAATAATGTTCTATATTTCTAATTATTATGTTTCTATTATTATGTTTCTATCTATTTGCCTAAAAAGACATTAAGCTGAGTGGCCTATATTTTCTTTTTATTTTAGATCCCATTTTAAAGATTGGTTGTCCTTTGCTGTAGCTATATTCCAGTCCTTTCTTACAGAGTGAAATGAGGGACAAGTTTCATATTTTTTTTCCTCAGGAGATTATGGGCAACATACAGATACAAATACAAAACAATAAAACAGTTAAAACATACAACTCCACAAGCAGCGTGGGCTAAAATAATCAAATCATAATAAATCAAACCAAGTTGAAAAGAATGTAGTCAAAAACAAAATCTAGTGAATTTTCTTTTTTAAAAACTTCTTTCTTTATGGTTAAGTAAAACATACATTGACACACAGAGAGACACACATACAAAACACAGAACTAAAAGACATATTTAAAGGATCTTTAAAAAGTAAAAAAAAAACAAATATTTTTTTTAAAAAATCAAAGGGCATTTTGATAGCTTCTCTCTCTCTATTTTTCTCCCCACATTCCTCCACCTGTCACTAATTGCTATTTGAAAGTGTTTATATTTCATATTCAATGTTATTACTCCTTTCAGTTTGAAATATTTTAATTTTTGTTATTATTATTAAGGCAGATTATTTTTTCTACAAAAACTTGCTTTGCTGTGTGATATGTTGTATACAAGCAAATTTGTTTGACTTCTATTTGTGAATGCATACAAGCAGTATTTCCATTGATGTGGATCCTTTAATTTTAGTCCCCCAATACTGTTTGACAGCAAGATTGCTCTTTTTCCAGTGTTGTGCCAGATTGATTCTTGCCACTGTCACAATATGTCTTACTAAATTATGATGCCTTTAATTTGTGTTTTCTAGGATCAGACCTTATAAAAAGATTTGTGGTTTCAATTCAGATCACACACAAAAACTTCATTTGTTTTCCTACAAAATCTGTTTTATTATATAAAATTAAACTCATATTCCTTACTTCTAATCTTACTGCTAATTATATGCTTGTTGCTATTTCATCAATCAGAAACTGTGAGTCCAGGAAGATCCCCAAACTGGGGGCATATTTTTATACAAATCTTTTATTAGACACATTTAATCTACCAATTATTATTTTGCTACATTTGCCACATACACATACACACTATTTTTAGCTGAATTATATTGTTTTATAAGATTCATGCAAGTTCCATTCTGCAGTAATTCTATAAAGTGCTAAGATGTTCTGATCAGAGAGGAAAATTTACTGCTGGAATAACTACTCCTTATACACAAGTCCACTTTGACAATGAATAAATAAAAGGGACCGAATAGAATTTACACTGTTATCTAAAAAGACCCAAATTTCTTAAGCATCCTGCAAATAATATTCTTCCAATGTTTAAAGGGCTGCCACAGGGAAGACAGAGTTGATTTATTCTCCATAGAACTTGAAAGTAGGACAGGAAGCAACATGTGGAAACTCATGAGAGGGAGGCCCAATCTGGAAATAAGGAGGAATTTCCTGACAATAAGAACTATTAGCAGTGGAACAACTTGCCTCCCAGCAATATCTCACAGTAGAGTCAGTCATCTATATAATATGTCTATGGAAATTCTCAGTCATCCAGGTCCTGGATGAGAAGCGAAACATTTTCAAGGAAAACACAGCCCAGTTGTCCTTTGAAAAAGCACATTTGGGACATCTATACAATATTAAAACTCTGTGACTTTTAACTGGGTGAAACAGTGCATCATAGGTTTAGAATTAGGGCAACAATTTTTGAACCAAGGTATCTCAAATGGGCTAAATTACAGAATCTGGGTCCAAAATCTGGGACCCACGACTCTTGTGGGATTGAAATTGGTCAAATTTGTGTCACTTCAGTGCTACTATGCCACTGTCCAGAGACTGAGTAGACCAGTCACAGTCTAGCCCTCTGGAAGCCAAATAGACCAATCCACTAGCAGATGTCAGAAGGTGGTCAGCCGTTGTCAAGCTGGCAGGAAGTTGGAGGTTTTTCTGTTTCTTTCTTTAGGTAAGAAAATAAATCTGAAACTATGACCCAATGGTCATGGGTTGTCTAATATATTATAAAATTAGCAAATATTCCTTCTCAGATATGCATTACTTGCTTCATAGCAGAAATTCAATTATGGTTTATATCTAACAATCATGCTGGCTGGAAGGAATGGGAGTTGTCCATCTAACTGAGAAATCACCAAGCTGGGGAAACTCTTATGTTCATACACTTGAGTTTTTGTCACATGTGGGGGGGGGGGGAAGACACAGTATGATTGTAGCAAGTGGAGGTGCTAAGGTGTGGTCCAAGTGTGGCAGGCTTGGAGTGGTTGCTGACAGGTGGAAATGGGTACATGAGGATACATGAATGGATGAGTAAAATCAGTGAGTCTTGTGGATATTGTTCAATGTGGATGACTGGGACTAGCACATAAGTGCTAGGAAGTGTGTGCGTGATTTGCGGTCTTCCCTGCTACGTTCCCCATTGACTTTGCATTTGGGAGCCTGCAAGAAAAATTGCAAATCATGATCATGTGACCATGGGACACTGCAACCATTGTAAGTGTGAGCCGGTTGCCAAGTGCCCAGATTGCTATCACATGATGCAGAGGTGCTGGGAGACTCAGAACTTGGAGGACTGATTGTAACCACCACTTGTTCAGTGACATTGTAACGTTAAATGGTCACTGAACAAATGGTTGATCACTGAAGTGTATGGCTATATTGTATACAGATAAGCACTGTTATATGAAAACATTCTGAACTTCTTTTCCTTTCTCCTCTCTGCTCATTATGAATGAAAAGAAAAGTACTGTAGAGACCATAATTGATGACCTTGATTGAAAGATGCAAGAACTGTTACCTAGGCAAAGGAGACTTACACGTCCCTGATTCAGGAAGGTTGGGTGAGAGATATAGTACAATTATATTTGCAAGATTCTGTTCTTACAGCTAATCTAAAAAAAAGTAGTTCTAATCTTCCTATGGAGATGATTTCCTGGTCTGGTTTACTTACTGGGTCTAACAATTACACCTCTGACCAAATGACTGGTGTTTTTAAAGGAATGGTATTAAAGAATCATTGCAAATTGTAAAAGTTTCCATCAGATTCTATCAGCCTGATTCCATCAGCCTGCTTTTCTTCCAAAATAATTTGCTGTTTTCTCATTAGTGGTGCTAAAAATTGCTCTTCCCTTGAACAGTCAGATAACTCAAGGTGTCTTATAAAAGATGGTATTTGCAATCCAAGAAGATCCTTCAATGATTTAATTTTCAAAAGAACATCTATAAATTGTTAAGCAGAGGTGATAACAAGAGCTTTCTGGAACATCATGAGTTTATTTTTAAAAATATGGAAGAGTTTGAGGGTTTTTTGGGAACTTTTGACTTCTTTTAGATAAAGGCAACACTGGTCCATTGGGAGTGATTGGAGAGGAGAATACAATTAATATCTAGCTCCAGCTTTATGTCACCAAAGCTGTCATATATGTTCTTGTTAGAATTTAGTTCTACTGAGGCTACAGCCAGCTCACAAATTATCTCACATTGCTTTGGCAAGTATGACTCCAACAAAATATCTTTTCACTGTCAGCAATAACAGAAAATCATGACTAAGAATTCTATTTTTGCCATAGAGATACTATACATTTTATTGGTGATATTGCTTGCACTGAGTTCCTACAATTCCATTTTTATTTAGTCTAATGTTACCTTTCTTCCAACCTGCAGTAATTAATGAATTTTCTTTCTAATGCATCAGGCTGGTTATTGGTAAAATTGAACAGATGTATATTATAATGTAATTATATTTGACAAATGAAGGTCTTAGAGACAAAATTGTGAGTAGAGGATGGAGACAGCACCATGGACAGTTCTCAGGGGAACTCAATTTGAAATTCATGCGCTGGCTCTTAAAAAACATTGCATTTCAACTGATTGTTACCTCCAGTTTTAGTGAAAGAAGTTTCTTCAAATAAAAGGGTCATGGTGCTTCAGTAGTATTGATGCTGATAGATTGGTATTTAGTTTGGCAGGATTTTGGAATGGAAGCTTGTGAGTCACAGGATAGCAACATAATGTCCCCAAACTACAGAAAACCAGCAGATTGACCTCTTTTTTGTGCTTCTGAAATTATGGGAAAAACTGTGGATAGTTATGAAGGTAATATTCTTATGCCTATAATTCTTTCCTACACATTGATGGCTGTATTTAGTATTGCTGTAGAGAAGCAGTACAGCTCTGAGATTCTTTTTCAGAGCTGGAATAGTGATACCATCTCCTTCTGAGGTGGTTTTTAAAAACTTGAAGACACTTTCTTTGACTTTTATGGGCCACAAGAGATGTGGTAATCCACAATTTTGACATCTATTTTGAAGAGTTGGGATGTAATAGGTATCTAATGTCTCAGACAAGTTAAATGGGATAATAACAAAGTTTCAAGTTGTATTCCAAGTTGTACAAGTTGTTTGCAGCATAGTAGCACAGAAGAAGTCAGAGAATAAAGGAGTAATGTAGACTGGATATTTCTTTTTCTCACTAAAGAAAGTCATTATTGAAAGTGTTTGGGAGGAATACAGTGAAAAGGGGCCCAGGAAACACTATTATGAAATCCAATTTTATAAACTGTATGCCATACTTAGAAAGCAGAATTAATAGTTAACCAATATTGGTTTTATAAAATGTGGTTTGCAACTTAGAGCTAAAATTATTGATTGCAAGATATTCTTATTTGAAGGTTGTGACTAATGAAGAGCAAAACTTCCAGAGTTTAGATCAGATTGGTACAGATGAAGTTGAACCATTTCTTAGAAATGAAGGAAAATTTTCAAATCATCAGCTCACACAAGGAATTTGTCTCTAATTCTGCTGATGGCCTCCTTGATACAATATTTACTGTAATATTGACAAGCCTTCTCTCTCTCTCTCTCTCTCTCTCTCTCTCTCTCACACACACACACACACACACACACACACACACACACACACTTCTATGGAAAGCAGCCCAGGGAATTCATCTTGATAGAAGAATTTGGCATGAAAAGAGTTGAAGGGGAAGACTATTTCTCAGCAGTTTCCCATTTTCCATATCCCGTTCAAAGAAGATATTTTGCCAGCTTGCAAGACCAATGAATCACACAGTCAACCTCATCAACACTTATGACTTGTGCTCAGTCAATAGATGGACTCAAAATTCTCCTGCAATTTGATTATCAAAGAGGATTTGTTTAAAAAAAATTCAGAATGTGACTGAAATCCTATGTGACTGAAATCCCTACAGGATTAATTAGCTGCCTGAGAGCTGAAAGAAGATCTAATTTTTTTCCCTTGCCAGATCAGACACTGTGTGTACCAACACCATTGCAACTGAAGAGATTATTCAGCTTGTTAGCATTTTTCTGCCTTACTCATGGAATATTATTTTTAAGGTGTGAAGATGACTAACCCTCATCTTTTCAGACAGAGAAACAGATGGTCTAGCATTGCCATCAGATGTCTGCATAAGCACAGTAAACAAGATGGCAAGACTCAGAGGAGCAGATCTGTCATGACTGAAAAACAAATCTTCACTTCTGTTTGTGCATAGTAAAATCAAATTGAAAAAAATCCCCATCTTTCCCCCCACTTTTCTTACTATGTAAAATTATTAACTGTATCTTTTTGCAAATTGCTTTCTTATGAAATCCACAATTAAAAAGAAAAAAAGAAAAGTGAAGACTCCATCATAACAGACTATTTACTTATCTCAGTATTTGTTATGATTATTTTTACCTAGCCTTTCTGCATAACAATTCTCGTAAAATAGTCTACAAACACTAGAAATAATTGTCAATATAAATGCAATATGTATGGGTTTTTTTAAAAAAAGATCTCCAGCAACCCTCCCATAGAGCATTTGGCTGCAATCAACACAGGACTTCAGTTAAGCTGTCTTCTGTAATGGTTGCCACTTTCCTTCTTCCTTTTCTTGGGGACTCCCTCTCACAGAGCACTTAGTAGTAAGACTTTATGGAAAGGAATAAGAGAAGGCTTCAATGATTATTTAAATTCATTTTCCTCTTTCTTCATACATTTAAAGAGATGGCCAACCAGATGTTGAAAATTTGCCCTAGCAGTTTCCATAGCTTGGAATGGCCATACATATCAACAGAGTAGGTAGAAAATGATGGTTTATCTATAGGTTTAGGATTAACCCTTAACTCTTGACATTCTGCTGTTTTCTCTGAATAATTTATTCTTCTTGCCTAGACTGTTGAAACGTGAACATTGTCTTTATCTATATTGTATGTCCTCATACAAACATCAGTAACTTCAGTAAAAGACTCTTAGTTAGTTATATATATACTGTATAAAATAAGGTCTCTTCTTGCTGGTATTCCAGGTGTGGAATGTTCTCTTTAGATAATATTATAGTTTATGACTGTGTGCTTTGAAAAAAAATAACATCTCCCTCTGTTTGTTATGACTTCCTGTGATTTTATGAGTTCCTGTGATTTTTGAGGCTAATCTGTAGTTCAGGAGGCAAGTGATTACCCAGTCCCTGTAAATGGTAAGCCAAATCCAGGAGGATGGCTATTAATTCAAATAGCAAGGAATCAAAGCCTGACCTTGGAAGAGTGCCAAACTTTGGATCACACCACCAGCATTAGAAGGCTGAGCAACAGAGACCTGCAGGACCCCCTGAGAGTAGAGGGCTAGCTTCTCTCATTAGGGAAAGCCAGAAACTCTGGGTCTAAGAATGTACTCCAAACTCCCACCCTTGCTGAAACAACTCTTGTTCATGAACAACTGGTGTTCATGAGATGCTTTGTCCTTGTTCTTGAAGAAGCAGAGTAGGTTAATATCTCCAGAGATGGTCTGCTCCAGTGGTTCAAATTCTAGCACTGTATGGTGGGTTGAGCTCCCATCACTCACTTCAGCTTCTGCCCACCTAGCAGTTCAAAATGTGAGTAGATAAATCGTTACCACTTTGGTGGGGAGATGAGCTACCACTTCATGTAGCGGTTAGAATCCTGTCAGCACTGAAACTTCCCCATTTTGATGCCCATTTGCATGGCAGCTTTGGTGGATGGAAAGGATCTTGGATGACACTGCAAGAAGAGCTGCTAATTTTCTTCCTTCCTTCCTTCCTTCCTTCCTTCCTTCCTTCCTTCCTTCCTTCCTTCCTTCCTTCCTTCCTTCCTTCCTTCCTTCCTTTCTACTTACCTTTTTGTGGTGCACCATGGGAAGTGCTCCGATAAACAGAGCTGGTAAACAGGGAGCCCAAATTACTACTTTGTATTAGCTTTGTAGTCTCCTGGATAATGTAACAATGCCATGGACTAAATAAATTGAAATAAAATCCCTTGTTCTGTGAATGAAACTTTGACTTAATTTTGAGGCTGGATTTTGTAGGTTTCTTTGGTTCTAAATTCACTGCCTATTGTTGGATGGCCCAGTGTCCTGCCTGCATTGTCTTCAAACAGCCTTGTATCACTGACGTATATCATATAGCAAGAAACCTGACTTTTGTACTTTTAGGCCTTTGTTGTTCTTTATCAAATAGCCTGGCCTCATTTTTGCCACAAAAGGCTTATAACAGGCCAGTTAAAACTCACAGTCGTGTAAAATCCTTGCTTTCTTTATCTCAGAAATAGAGTTTATAAAGGACACTATTAAGGTTAGAAAAGGTAATTGTTTCAACCTTCCATGACGGGATTAAAAGAGCTACTGAATGGCAACCATCACTCTGAAAAACTCAGAAATAGGTGTACTAGTTTTCATGTACTTAGAGCATGAAAAGTTTTCATAAGAGTTACAAAATGAATTCATACCTTACTAGCTGCCAACCTAATTCATTATGTACTGCAGTAAATCACTTCAGAAATATTTTTGTTCAATGTAAGGATATTCAAAATAGCTCTCACTATTAATGGTTGCCTTCTCTCTGGGAATTTAATTCTGATGCATCTTTTTCTTTTTGAATTGCTTTAAACAAAATTGTCAAATATTTATAAAATTTCTTTCTGGAATAGCTCCACCCAATAAACAGGTAGGAGCCTTGTATTATTAGCCAACGGGTAGTTGCAATTATGTTACCTGTTTAACAAATATCAGAGCAACATGCTCTTGATATTTATGAGTTGTTTGCTTTTTTAATATATTCTTCTTATACCAATCCCTCTTTGAGCTGAAGTTCAAATCATTTTAAGAGGTATTTTGAATTTGGAACGATCAAACCTGCAACAAAATGTAATTTTATTATGCAGTCCTAAAACAGAGGGGGTCGCCTTAATACATAAATAAAGGAAACCCGATTGTCAAGAAATTTTTCCTCATGAAGTTTGATAAAGAGGCTTAAATCATAATAATATTTGTTATTAACTAATCATGTTATATTTACTACTGTTTACTATACTTAAAAACTGAAATTCAGCCTGTAGGTATGCTTCCCAGAGAACAGACTAATGTCAACTTTCCTAATCTAGAATTCCAAATCTTTAAAGAAATATCCTAGATTACAGCACTGACATACAGTAGTTATTAAATGTCTTCTTTTAAATGTTTATATGGCATTTAAGTGACATTTATCTCAGATCTCAATTGTTCCTCAGACAGCTTCTTTGTAGTCTTTTGTGACCTCCGTCTTAGAGAGTACTTATTGTTTCCAAGTCTCCTGGCATTTGAGACTCCTGCTATAGGGGTTCTTACAGTGGAGGAGGTAGTGATTCTCCCTGTATAATTAAATCCATACTCAAGGTCAGAGTTCTCTTATTAAGCATTAAAAGAAAAAAGAAAAAAAGAAAAATTGCTGGCTGTCTATGGCCCCAGGCACTACATTGCATTTTTCAAAATGAAATTATTTGAAAGGGAAAAGAACACTACATGATAATTGCTTCATTTCTTCTTCATTCTCCATATGTTGTTGTGTTTGTTGTGTGCCAATTATTATTTTATTTAAACATTCAAACTTTTGAAGTATGGTACAAATGGTAATAAATTTACGAGATAAATTAACAGATGTCTCTTTGACTATTGTTTGAGAAGCTAGATACCTGAGTGTACAATAGTGCATTAGCTGGCTTTAGGTAAGCAATATAAATTATAGTATAATTGTACATAGTATATAATGAAATAGCCTTAAATATTAATGCCGGAAGAATTTAAAATGGTTATGAAGAACCAGCTTATGACTATTTTTATCTTTGGAAAAACTACTCTGCGCTTTTATTTCTCTATCAACAAAATGGCGGCACTTCAGCTCCTCAAACAGCACGGGTAGTCCTCAAAATACAATCATTTCTTTAGCAACTGTTCAAAATTACAAGGGCCACTGAAAAAGTGATTTACAGCTGGTTATCGCACTTAAAACTGTTGCAGTATCCTTACTGTCACACGATCAAAATTGAGGCAGTTGGCAACTGGCATTATTTACAATGGTTGCAGTGTCCCGGAATCACATGATTGTCATTTGCAATCTTCTCAGCCAAAATTCAGTCTTCTCAGCCAAAATGCAGTCAATGGGGAAAGCTGGATTAGCGTGACAACTGTATGATTTACTTAACAACTGCAGTTTAAAAAAAATGGCAGAAAGGTTGTAAAATAGGGATGAAATTCACTTATCAACCATCTTGCTTAACCACATAAATGTTGGTCCCAATTGTGGCTGTAAGGATTATTTGTATAGGAATATGGAGAAGCACAAATTTGAGATAATTTTTCAGGCAGAATCTGACAGGGAAGTTACATTTCTACTACTGGAAAAATTAAGGCACTACGATTTAGTCTCTTATTTTTTGCTATTGTGGAAAAAGACTAGTTGTCCAGATTTGTTACTCCTAGTTTAAAGCAGAGATGGACAATTAATCTAATTTAATGTGACTTTCAGCCCAATTACAAAAAAGTATTTACAACCAGATGAGTCTCTCCTGTGGCAAAAAGAAGAGGGAAGGAATATTAAGTATTAGAAAGAAAGGGAAAGGGAAAGAAAGCCAGAAAGGGGGGGAAAGCAGAATAGCCACCCAGATTCACTGGGAGCACAGCAACATATGAATGTAATAAATTATGGTTGGTTGCACAGTCAGTCAGATGTTTAGACTGGATTTGCCATTTTTAATCAACCTATTGTGTCCTTCCCAAAGACCTGGGATAGGCAGATGTTATTTGCTGGTGTTACAGGTATCATTGCAAGATGTAGGCTGTTCCAAATAAAGCTGCCTTTTGAAATGGATTGATGGTAATTTTGACAATGCCGATGGTGTCCAAGTGGTGTTTTGGGAAGGCACCTATTACTATTGGCACTATCTTTACTTTCTTTTGCCACAGTTGTTCTGCTTCTATTTGCAGGTCTTTGCATTTCTTTGTATCTTCTCCAGTTCTTTCTCTTTTATTCCACATCAACTATCCAGACCTTTTTGCTTATTATTGTTTTGTAAAAGAGACAATGGTTTAACATGCTATTGGCTCTGCCTCTGCCTATCAATTGCTTAAGATCTGTTCACTAATAACCAGTGAAATGACCATCTCTGGTTTAAATTACAGTATGGCATGTGTGAAGAAGCCATTGTTCAATCCATGGGTTTTAATTTTTGTTTATAAAGAAGCCAAGGTCAAAACATGGGTCTTGATTTTGTTTTGCTTGGATAAACTTTAAACATAGTTAAGACTAACTAGAGTCCAGAACAGAAGAAAATAGAAGCACAACATGCAATTAGTTGAAACTGAAATGAATGCTTCCTTTCTTCTTCCTGAAGCTACAATAATGGGAGAAGATAAAAAAAATGGAGTGCAGGAGTTCAAGGTTTGGTCATGTAGCACTGAACTACAATTAATTATTGTGGCTAATAACAGTTTTAATTGGGCTGTATTGTGAGAGATGAACTGGTCACGAAGCATAGAATAATTTATGTTTTGCTAAAGTTTCAAGACTCTGCAATGTGATCAAGAGTCTGGTGGATTCACAGAATTGCTGGGGAACATGGTAACATTTCTTTTTTCCCCCTCTTTCTCCCCTTTTTTGGTACCTTCAAATCAATCTTGGCTCTTGGTGACTACCTGGAAAAGTCCCTACAGTTTTCTTGCAAAGATTTCAGAAGTAGTTTGCCACTGCCTCTTTCTCCCTAGGATTGAGACAGAGGGGGAACAGAAGCCCAAAGTCCAAGGTCACCCAGCTGGTTTTGTGCCTAAGGCAGGATTAGAACTCCTAATCTCCTGTTTCTGGCCCCGTGCCTTAAGCTCTAGATCAAACTGGTTCTCAGGTAACACACTGCATCTCACAGTTTTTAATGCGTTGAATCATTTTTAGTTCTAACTAAGATGAGTAATCTCAAAATATAAAGAGAGGACCTGGGAGAGCAATGCTGTATCTCATCATCATGTTCCTTATTTATTTATATATATATATATTTGCATAGAAGGTAGGAAATATAGACCTTTTCTATCCACCATTGCTATCCTATCCTTGGATTAAAATTCTTAGGACTGAATGCTGTAAATGTATTGGCGGTGTTTATTTATTTATTTTATGTATTTATTTATATCCCACCTTTAACTTATGCTCTCTGCTGCATCCACTCACTCTTATTCATGGAATATGAAGACAAAAAAGGAGAAGGAAAAGAACTAAAGACCTATTTTCCATTCCCCATCTGTAGCAGTTATACTCTGAATAACAGAAGAGATCTTGAATTAAATAGTTTGACCTGAGACTTAATTCAATTTGATAAGGGTACAACAAAATCCTTATGCTAGGTTGCAGCGCACAGAACCTTATACCTGTAGTTCATGAATTTCTTTTTAAAAAATACAGATACCTTCCAACAGAAGAATATGTTTGATTTTGTCTGAAAGTCTTAACAATCTGAAAGTGCTTGCAATTTTTCGAAGAGCACTTGTGTTCACTTTCCAATTGCGTTATACAAATTACCTGAAAGAGCAAGCAACTCAAGAGAGTGTTCAGAAAATCACCAGTATAAAAACCTGCATTTGGCATTGACAAAAGCTAAGATGGACATTCTGCTCAGCATAGATGCTATGCTGGAGTCAGTATGGACACTCAATTGTCCTTAGTGCCATGTTGATGTTGCTGATGATGATGATTTTAAATTTCAAGGGTTTTTTTGTTGCAATCACAAGTGAAGAAAGAATTGAGTGTTGCAGTCCTGATGAAAACTGCCCCTCTTGATACCTTAAGGTTTTTTTAAAAAAAAACAGCTGTTATGTTTTGAATTAAAGGTAGAATTAAACACATGTGTAGTTAACAGGCTAGCAGTTAGATCCTTATTTGCTGGCAGAAAATTCTCAGCTAATGATAAGACTGGTAGTTCTTATTAAGACTGGCACATTATTTCCTTGCAGAGACCATCTTATTTCATGGCTTCACTGATATTGTTGGGCTCTGCCAATGATCTCATTCGTATTTCATATAACAAGACACACCCTTGACTTGATCTTTTGCTCAGAAAAGATAACGAGCTGCCTATGGAGGATCAAGATAAAGATTTAGATTGTAGGAATTCCTAGTTCTGCAATGGAAGGGCACTTTTTAGAAAGCACTGCACAAACCAGAATGAAATCTGAAGGTTTTTCTAACTGCTTTGAGGAAATTTCCTGTCACTTCTGTGAAGAGTTGTGTCAAAGTGATATTCTACAATAAATACAACACTGTTTTTAAAACAAAAGGAAAAAAAATCAGGGCTGATCAAAGTTCAGCTGACTTCCTCTGAGAGGACAATTCAGAGCACCACCCATAATTTTTCAAATGTAACGTAGGAAAAGTATTAGTCTGTGATGGTGTCAACTAATTTTTAACAATTCTATGTCTGCATAGCATAGCATTTAGGGTGCATGATGGGATGAGAGACACTAAAGTGTGATCTATAAGTTAAAAGTCTTTAAAAACAAATTTATTAAAGTGTCAGTAAGTTGTTACAAAATGTAATTTATTTATTTGAGATTTTTAAATCTCACCTTTATTAATGTTATAAATAAGCCAACATGGCAAGCATACCTAATATTCCTTCTTTGTCCTATTTTCTCCTAACAAGCAGCTGTGAAGTGAGTTGGGCTGAAAGAGAGTGATTGGTCCAAAGTCACTCAGCCAGCTTTTATACCTAAGGTAAGACTAGAATCCATACTCTGGTTCCTTAACTATCAGACCAAACTGACTCTTTGGCAGTGACAATAGCTTCTGTTATGAGAAATAGTTACAGCAAACTTCAGACAGATAAGGAAGAAAGGATAATAAAGAATAATTATATCCCTTCCCAAATGCAAAAGAGTTGGCTGAATGCAGTTGAAGGCTGGCAGAAAAGATTAACTCATAGAACTTCTCTATAAAAGAAAGCAGCTAAGCTAAGATTGTTCATGAAACATTGTTGTGCGAATGCCAAAATGAAAAATTAGGAAACAAGTATGTGATTACAGTGGCCAATGGTGGTTTGGTCACAAACCTTACCTGGATTTGAGAAGGACCAGCCAATTCTTAAATCTAATACTTTCACCATTTACAGCAGGCATGTCAAACTGCCAGCCCGTGGGCCAGATGCATTACGCCGAAACCACGCCTGATACGTCACGGGACACCACGTGATGTCACGAGTTTGACATGCCTGATCTACAGAATTTGTGCATAGAGACTAAAACTTATTTTCCTCCTTTTTTTGGTGCAGTGGCTGTAGTGCTAAATACAGCAAATCAACAATTTGAAGTTGGAGCTTCATGGAGATTCTTGAAATGGGAGACAGCAGATAGCAATAGCACTTAGACTTATATACTGCTTCATAGTGCTTTACAGCCCTCTCTAAGCAGTTTAAAGAGTCAGGAAGGATGGAAGGCTGAGTCAACCTTGAGCCCGTGAGAATCGAAGTGCCGAACTGCTGGCAGCCGGCAGTCAGCAGAAGTAGCTTGCAGTACTGCATTCTAATCACTGCACCACCAGGGCTCTGAGATTGAGATTGAACTGTCTATATGCATTGGATGAATACAAATCCCACCCAAAGTGCAGTGAGATTGTTTACAAGCACAGTCCTAACAGAACACCAAAAGTTTCACAGCATTCCAACCCCAACCCAAGAGAATCTATTTTTCACCCCACGTAATAGGACCCAGGTTACTTTGCATTATCTGTCTGTTCTTCTAAAGCAGCTCATATCTGTTTTTGTGCAGTTCATCTCCTCAACAGCATCAAGTTAGAGCTCATATCCTCAACAGCGTTGAGTTGCTCAACTTCTAGATGCTTGCAAATTACATGTTCTTTTTTAAAGGCCATTATAATGATGGAATATTTATAATGAGTAGAGAAATGACCCACCTGGCCTTGTATTTTTCTAAATTGTGAGCATTTTTCTCCTTGGAGTTGCTTTTACAGTTTTTTTAATTATTTATTAAAGTTGCTTTTGAATATGCTGAAGAGCTATTACCAATTAGGGCTCTGAATGTACAAACTAATCCAATTGCAATATTTTTAAGTGATTATTATTATTTTTTTAAGAACCAGCTTGTTGCAATGATTAAGGCATTGGTCTAGGCCTGGGAAAGGCCATCCTCAGCCTTGGGAACTCACTGGGAGACTTGGGCTAGTCACTTTCTCTCACCCCAAACTACCTCATAAAATTGCTGTTGTGGGGGAGAAAATGAAGATTTACATATATGGAGTTCTTGGAAGAAATCTAGACTATATACCTAACAAATAAGTATTTATTTTTGTTTTACGAAAGAAAGATTTTGCCACATATGAAATTCTCTCTCATATGTATTCTCACACAGCACATTTTTACAATCCCTAGGTAGAACATACTGGAGAAATGGCTTCAACATAAGTCAGATTCAATCTATTCCTGCTCACCTAAGGTTTTTTTTTTTAAAAAAAACCAATAACAACAACAACCTATGACTGTATTTAAAATAATAAAGAAATGGTGTAAGCCTAACCTCAAGCTGAATAGCCTTGTCATATTTCATCCCTTCATTTAAATTCCATTCTAACCAAAGCACAGAACTGTTTACCTTTGTCTGATGGTTAATTCCCTAAATTTATGTGGAATCATGTACAGATGCTCTGGAAACTGGCCTGGAAAAGCATGGCATTTTAATTGATCCCAGAGCTTCTTCCTTCATGGGCCCCTCTGTACAGTCTGCCATTGGTTCCAAACTCTTTCAGCTTGGTTGCTTAGCCGCTGGCAAACAGCCAATCAAGGTGCAAAAATGCTGGGAAGGGAAGTAACCTATCATGTTAAAAAAAAAAAGGTTTTGCAAACACCAGCAAATCAGAGCACAGTATGAAATCTTGTTAAAGGAGGGTATGATAGATCGCTTGAATGTTCACATGCGATTTAAGCTGCGTGCCATGGTTTTGAGTGGGAAATTATAAACTACTTGGCATAAATGCAAGGAAACAATTTACAGGCTTCACCGGATTTTGAAAATAACATTTATCTCATTTGTAATGAAGCAATGACTTATCAGTTATTAACATTTCCCACATCAAAATATTAGTCTGGAGAACTGGAGATTTTGCTTGTCTCCCAATATGGGAAATAAGAGTCCATTAGGTACAGATTCTGCTTCTTATGTTTCACTAATAAATTCTCAGCAATGTGACATATTCTGTAAACTTAATTTTCCCATTCATTACTGCGAGTCTGTATAGAATGTGCTTGTGTAAAAGCCAAAGAAGCCCTTAGCTGTTATTTATGTTGTGGGAGAATGTCCACGTTAGTAAGGAAGCCAAGCAGTTGGAGATAGTTGAAACAATAATCACTGGGCTCCTCACAAAAGAAATACAGAAATGCCTTGAACCAAGTCAAGTTATAGAATAACATACATGCATACATACTGTACGTATGTATATATGCATGTATGTATGTATGTATGTATGCATGTAAGTCAGTCTCTCTCTCTCTCTCTCTGTGTGTATGGGGGGGTATAACCCATATTCCACTTTCACAATATAAAAATGAGTTGTGTTCCTCTATAGGCATCACATAAAGTGGGCAAATGATGCAATTTGTATCAGATACAGCACAGCACACACAACACCATTTCCATGATTTACATAATGCCTATAGTGCATGAATCCAATCAGTTATCTCCTCCCCTCCCATGCTTACCCATGCCCCAATTTTAATGCACGTAAGAAAACACTGATATTCCAAAATGCATACACATTTGTAAGTGGGTAAGCCATTTTATTTTTTTTTATAAAACACCAGCATTTGACATTGAACAGTTAAAGTTATTTAGGTAATCTTTGACTGATAACCCTAACTTGGACCAGAACTTCTGTTACTAAGTGAGGTTGGTAATTGTTAAGTGAATTGCACCCAATTCTTTGACCTTTTTGCTGTAGTGATTAAGTGAATCACCATGGCTGCTGAGTAAATCACCATAGCTGTTGAGAAGTGAATCTGGCTTCCCCCATCCATTGACTTTGCTTGTCAAAAGCCATCTAGGAAAGTTGAAAAACATCACATGTCCCCAGGACACTATAACCATCATAAATACATTTATGAAGCATCCAAGTTTTGATCATGTGTCTATGGGAATGCTGAGCGGTTGTAAGCTTGAGGACCAATTATAAGTTCCTTTTTTAAGTGCCACTGTAACTATGAACAGTCACTAAATGAATGGTTGTAAGTTGAGGACTACAGTAGTGGCCAGAATTGTGGAAATCTTTTGGGAAAAGTGTACAGTAGAAATGCCACCTTTGGTTAAGTTTCCACCATTTTTTCTTCTAATTACTTTATAACTGTAGCCTTGTTCACTTAATAATACTATTTTACATCGCATCGCTTTCTGGGCAACCAGTCAACTCCTTGCACCAGTACTTTAATTTTATTATGTTTACAAGCTCACTAAATGAAAGAACACAAAAAAGCCCAACGAACTTGATAGCGATCACATAACACACTGACAAATGGCCTCCTTAAGCTTCAATACATGACATCAATAACTGAATCCTACTGTGATCTGAGTGGCTCATTGCCAAAACAAGATGACACCTGATTGGCTCTCTCATTTCATTTTCATTTTTCATTCATTTTATTAAATTTATACCCCGCCCTTCTCCCGTAGGACTCAGGGCGGCTTACAGCCAGTTAAAAACAGTTAATACAATACAATAGAGGTTTTAAAAATCATTAAAAATAAATATATAATCGGCCGCTTCTACTAAAATTTGGCTAAAAACAATTTAAAATGCCCCTAGGCCAGTCATGCCCGCTGAAACAACCAGGTCTTAAGGGCNCCTGGGGGTCGCCAGCCGACACTGTCTGGCCGACGGCACCCTGATGAGGGCCTCTCTGTGGGAGCGTATCGGCCGGTGGGAAGCAATCTGTGGCAGAAGGCGGTCTCGGATATAACCAGGTCCAATGCCATGGCGCGCTTTAAAGATGATAATCAACACCTTGAAGCGCACTCGGAAGGCCACAGGCAGCCAGTGCAGCCCGCGCAATAGCGGCGTTACGTGGGAGCAACGAGTCGCTCCCATCACTCTCTAAACACTCATGCTCATTGGTTACAATCAGATGAAGGAAAGTTACCTGATATCAACCTAAGCAAGTTGTGCTTCCTTTTTCTGGTTATTTGGCATAACGTTTCATAGAATACAGTACAGATAATTGAACAAACTTTGTTGCATTACATTCTTGATTAAATTATCTTTCCATTGATATATAAATGTATGGTACTACTCCAAAAAAAGTGGTGTTATTAGCCATCAAATCTCAAAATCCCGCCCTTCTCCCGCCCTGAGTCCTACGGGAGAAGGGCGGGATATAAATCCAAATATAAATAAATAAATAAATAAATAAAAATACACTTTTCCCAAAAGGTTTCCACAATTTTAGCCACTACTGTACCTGTATTATGATCCCACCCACATTTCCAATTCACTGGTTTCATGCCATAAAGGAGAAAGCTCGGGGATGAAATATCTTTCTTTTCTTTCTTTCTTTCTTTCTTTCTTTCTTTCTTTCTTTCTTTCTTTCTTTCTTTCTTTCTTTCTTTCTTTCTTTCTTTCCTTTACAAGTTTTAACAAATGGAAACAGTTGCTTTTGGGTTTTGTCAGTCTATTTCAAAATCACTTGTTTTGATCTGACGGGTGCTGGGACCTAAAAGTACACATCCCATATGCATCAACTCTGAATATCCCTACGAATTTTAGGAATTGGCACATGTTCCAATGACTCTCTGCCTTTGGATAGGCAGCAAACATCTTAAGCCAACAAGATTATAGAATAACAGTGTTGGAAGGAAACTTGGAGGTCATCTAGTCCAACCTGCTGGTCAAGCAGGAGACTTTATTCCATCCCAGACAAATGACTGTTCAGTCTCTTCTTGAAGACCTCCAATGATGGAGCACCCACAACCTCTGAATGAGTGATTGTAGTTTCATCAAGTTTAAGGCTCTGGTAACATGGATGGTCATAGTGATGCTGTGACCCATGGACATTGCCAGAAATGCAAGGAGCCTAACAGCCATCACCATCAGGATGATAGTTCTTTCTGAAGAACACACCTCTAGAAGAAGCTACAAGAGTAAGGATCATTTTTAGTCTTTGCTGCATCTGGAAAAGGGACAATTCACCCACGATTGATTCACACTGGCCTTCAAAGGACTTTCAATGAGAATCACTGATCTTCAAAAACCTTCGGGGAGAACTACCAGCCTTCAAAGAACCTCTTTGCTACTCTACTATCCTCATCTTTGGCAATAAAATGCATTCTTTGGACTTCTCATCTACTGATGTTGGAACACAAGAAAGAGTCTGGTGAGAGGTCCTGCATGAATGCCATGCTCCATTTGCCATGACTCAACTTCCAAACAATTTTACCTGGATGACTGAGAATCTTCTTTGACATATCACCTCTGAATGCGTTTTTAAATGATACAGACCGATTAGTAAGATAGACAGTCCAGTAGAAGTGGTTTCTCTCCTATCAGCATTTAAATCAGTTCTAAAGTGCATAGGATCCATGTCAGGATCAAGTCTGTGGGTGAAAAATAAAAGATCTGTAGGCTCCTATTAGCTGAGTTGCTTTCTTGAGAACAAGGTGTGGAAAGGATAAAGAAATGACTCCAAACTGGGTTACCATCTCTTAAATCTAAAGCTTTCAATAAACTGAGCTACAATTTTTAAATTATTTAAATTGCAAAGTAACATATCTTTACTTGGCACCAGGGCTTTTTTTTGTCATAGAATGCCCAGAATGGAGTTCTGGCACCTTTTTGGGATGGAACCTTGTAGGGTAGGCAAGGCAGGTTGTATAATGTGTGTGAGTTCCAGCACCTTTTTTTTTTTTTTTTTTTTTACAAAAAAAGCACTGCTTGTCACCAACTATCACTGAGGTTACACTCTCGATTTAAGATTTCTACTGTAAATCTTCATTTGAAAAACACGCATCACTTTGCAAAACACAAAGCACTGCTTTTCATCCAAGGCTACTGAACCTGACTCCTTAGAAGGAATTCTCCTGCATGAAGAAACATATTTTATTCGTCTTGCTTTTAATCATGGTTTTATCTTAAACAGTTCCTAAATGATCAGGTTAATTCTGAATTTAAAACAACAACTCCTAAAAAGGGTTCCAATCAAACAAACAATGGAAGGCCTGCAATGATGGATCATCAAATTTGTTGTGTTTAATATATGGACTTTATTAGATCTGAACTAGTATAATTGAAGCCCCCTATTTAGAGAGTATGAATGGAGGGAGGGACGGAGAGAGGGAGAGAGAGAAAGAGAGAGGCAGAGAGAAGAGCAAACTCACAGAAACTGCATTTTTAAAAAACCTGTGGGGCTTTGTTTCTCATATTCTCATTTCCATTTGCATTAGAAAATTGTATCAGTTTTCTCATATTCTCCTGTTTTATGCCAGTAACCCAGGAGGGTTATCCACTTATTGCATTTCTTTTTTCTTTGTCTCCCTTAAGCAATTTTTTTCTCCTCTATGTCACTGTGATATTGCAGAGAAGCGAAATAATTGGAATAACCTGATCTTTTTCTTTGTGATGTGTGCATGTGTTAAGGGGGGTGGAATAGATGTAGAAGGAGGGTGCTTTTGCACACTGACAAAACACCCCACACATTGATGTTTCACCAGCCATTTGCTTTATAAAATCCTCCAAAGAGCTGGACCATATGTTCATTTTATATTCATGCTGCCTGTTTAATTTAACCCATCAGAGTCCCATAATTGCTTTGAGAAAGTAATTCATACATATTCTTGGCTGGCACACTAAATTCTATGAAACAATTAAGACATTCTTAGGTCTGAGAGACAGAAATGTTAGCTTATTGTTACATGTTTAAAGTCCACATTGTTCAAGATCCTGAAACACCACCATACCTCCCTCCCTCCCCCAATTGCTCTGATTTGATTTCAGAATTACCAAAGCCAGGAATAGGCAAACAGATGCTTTCTACTACTGGCTAGGGCTGATGGGAACTGTAGCCAAAAAACATCTGAAGTGCCACAATCTTCTTTCCACAGTCCATTTGTTTCTCTAGGAGTTTAGATTCTCCTAAAAGAGTAAATTTTCTTCATTCAGTAGATTAATTTGAAGCCGGTCCCTATTAGTAAATCTCAACTTCTGTTTGGTTCTGGAAAGTGAGTTAATAAGATTGCAAAGTAAGCCTATGGACAGAACATATTTCTCTGCCCCCCCCATAAAAAAAGCAACATTCAATCCCAGAAAATGGAGGTAGACTTGAACAGATGGCCCATTTCAAGAAAGACTATGTTTACATAAATGTGTTCCCATCCAAGGATAGCACCACTGGGTATCTATAAAGATCAGATCAGAAGTTCTGCAGAAATTCTAATGCTGAGTTCCAGGATCACTTGGTCAATCTCCCACCCTACTGTCATTGATTATTTGCCTGTCTCTCCAATCATGGGCAAAGACAGGAGCAAAAGGAGAGAGAATAGGGAGACTGTTCTAAATGTGGAATTCAAACCGAAGCAGATGTAAATGTTTTTTATTGGCAAAATGTTCAACAAATCAGTCACAGTATGCTGCAAAGGTTTCTTCCATATTTGGGATTCAGATGTTGTTACTTCTTTCATCAGTTAGAGCACTTGTTCTGCTTAAGCCATGCCAATGCAATGACAGCAAAGTGTAGGCTATGAAATTAGCTGTAAGCAATTTGGGTTTAGTCAAATACATCCCATGTCTCTCTCCACCAATCTTCTTACTATTTCCCCAGGAACTACATTCAGCTTGGAAGCTTGGATTTTGGCCAACTGGAGAATGTTTAGAAATATCTAAGCCAACTGCCCAAGTTATTTTTCCATTTGCAAAAATCAACCAAGGTTTGACAAGACAGCCCAAAAGGTATAGAAAAACTCCCTGGAGTTGTTTCAGTGGAGTTATTTCAAATACCCTTCAACTACCAGATCTCCATCTGCTAAAGCAAATGTAATCCAGAGTATATCCTGACATGTGAGTGAGGTCATGTATCAACTAACACATGGGACCTGGAAAGCATGAAAATCTGAGCCTTAACTAGCAGAGGTGAGACCTAAAGCCTGAGTATTGAATCTCCCAGGCCAATCAAACTGAGAGATACCATCAGCACCCTTAGGGCTACTTTTGCTAAATCAGGCTGGGACTGCATTATACAATTGGCTGGACAGTACAGGAACAGAATTCTAATTTGTTTCTAATTGCTCCCAAAAGAATATAGTAACCATTTAGAACAATGTGCAGGGTAATTTGATAGGTGGTGGAATTATATTAAACCATGGCAGTCCCCAATTTTGCTTGTAGCTGCCCATAACTACCTGTAGATGGAGAAAAGCAAGATTATGACGCTCCTCCCCTCCCCTCCCAACAATAATTTCTCAAGAGCTGCCTTCAGGCTTTAAGTTTTGATATAAACAACTGTGAACAGCCCTACTCCAAAAGCCACACTGTGACCATAGCTAAAAGGAGACGAGCCCTTTGGAGTATTCTCCTCTCAGAGGTTATATCCACCCCCACACTCTGGGCCTTCTAGAACACCCTTAAAGCTTGGGTGTGCCACTTGGCCTTGGGCCTACTACACTGGGGTTGACAAATGTGGTAGAGAAGATTCTCACCCTTAGACTGCCCAACATCTTTTAACCCAAATTCAATTTTTCTAATTTTATTTGTTTTTGCACTTTTAATTTTTTATTATATGGTAAACCCCCAGAGATAGGCAGCGTAGAAATTTGATAGATAGATAGATAGATAGATAGATAGATAGATAGATAGATAGATAGATAGATAGATAGATAGATAGATAGATAGATGATAGAAATATAGAGAGATAGAGAAATATAGGTAGGTAGGGAGGGAGGGAGAGAGAGAAGGAGGGATAGATAGATAGATAGATAGATAGATAGATAGATAGATAGATAGATAGATAGATAGATAGATAGATAGATAGATAGAAAGATAGAGACTTAGAGAGATAGAGAGATATAGGTAGGTAGGTAGGTAGGTAGGTAGGGAAAGAGGCAGAGAGAGAGAGAGGGAGGGATGGATAGATGGATAGATAGAGAGATATAGGTAGGTAGGTAGGTAGGTAGAGAGAGAGAGAGAGGGAGGGATGGATGGATAGATAGATATATAGATAGATAGATAGGTAGGTAGGTAGGTAGGTAGATAGGGAGGGAGGGAGAGAGAGAGAGAGAGAGAGGGAGGGAGGAATGGATAGATAGATAGATAGATAGATAGATAGATAGATAGATAGATAGATAGATAGATAGATAGATAGATAGATAGATGACAAACACCTGTATGTATAGTGTAACTGCTTATATTGCCTTCATGTATACAGCTACATAGCCGAATACCTTGGAATGTAACAATGACTCTTCTGTTCACTACAGCTTGCATGAATCATAATGACTTAAGGTGACCTTTTATGACAACTGTCCCTACAGGATTGAGCCTTTCTTCTCATTGTTCTGTAATTCAGGCAGAGCAGCTTAAAAACTGGATAGCTGGTACCTTGACCATCAGGAATATTTCAACTGTATGATGAACTTGAAATAAAAAGTGAATGCAGATGCTCGTTCTTCAGCCAGTTCCTTTTGTATCATCATATCTTGGCCTATGATGGCTTTTAATCTTCCCTTATTCCCTACTATGAAACCACAACACATCAAATATGGAGCCTATATTAATGAATTAATCTGACAGAGACTCATATTTTATATGCATTTTTCCTCTATGGACCGCTTATGTTCTTTTCTTTTGACCTGGCTGAGCCAAATAGTATCACAGTGTTATGGATTGTAGCCATCCAAGTATTGGACAAACACCTTATTTCTGCAGCCAGAAGCAGGGGTGAAGGTCTGGGAGTAGAGGAGAGGAGAGAAGGCAAAAACAAATGTATCAAAATCCAGACAGGCTACCACCCACACAGCTAGTGAATTCATGGCTAGTGAATCATAAATTTCCCATATGACAAATCAAGTGAATGGTGACAAAGCAAATATATATATGTTAATTATTGGTCCTTTAGGTTGCATAAATAATGTTACAGATGGAAACCGCACATTCTCCTGTTTTAAGAACAAGCAATCGACCTAATATATTCCTTCTCCTTTTTTCAAGGATGTATTTTTTCCTTCTGGATTAAGGGTCCAATTTGGCTTTTAAGTCACAACTAAATAATAATAATAATAATAATAATAATAATAATAATAATAATAATAATAATAATAATAATAATAATAATAATATAGTAGTAATAGTAATAGTAATGATAATAGTAACAACAACAACAACAATAATAATAATAATAATAATAATAATAATAATAATAATAATAATAATAATAATAATAATAATAATAATAATAATAATAATGTTGGAAGGGACCTTGAAGGTCATCTACTCCAACCCCCTATTCAGGCAGGAAACCCTATACCATTTCAGACAAATGGCTGTCCAGTCTCTTCTTAAAAACTTCCAGTTTTGGAGCATTCACCGCTTCTGGAGGCAGGTTGTTCCATTGGTTAATTGTTCTAACTGTCAGGAAGTTTCTCCTTAGTTCTAGGTTGCTTCTCTCCTTGATTAGTTTCCATCCGTTGCTTCTTGTCCTGCCTTCAGGCACTTTGGAGAATAGCTTGACTGCCTCTTCTTTGTGGCAGCCCCTGAGATATTGGAACACTGCTATCATGTCCCCCCTCATCCTTCTCTTCATTAAACTAGACATACCCAATTCCAGCAACCGTTCCTTATATGTTTTAGCCTCCAGTCCCCTAATCATCTTTGTTGCTTTTCTCTGTACTCTCAATATCTTTTTTACATCGTGGTGACCAAAACTGGATGCAGTATTCCAAGTGTGGCCTTACCAAGGCATTGTAAAGTGATATTAATACTTCACGTGATCTTGATTCTATCCCTCTGTTAATGCAGCCTAACACTGTGTTGGCTTTTTTGACAGCGGCAGCACACTGCTGGCTCATATCTAAGTGATTGTCCACTAGGACTCCGAGATCCCTCTCACAGTTGCTACTATTGAGAGAGGTACCACCTATACTATACCTGTACATTTGGTTTTTGTTGCCTAAATTAGAACCTTACTTTTTTCACCATTGAATTTCATTTTGTTAGATAGCGCCCAGTGTTCAAGTCTGTCCAGATCCTTCTGTATCTTAAGCCTGTCTTCTGGAGTGTTGGCTATTTATGCCAGCTTGGTGTCGTCTGCAAATTTAATGAGTTCCTCATCTATCCCCTCATCCAAATCGTTGATGAAGATGTTGAAGAGCAATGAATAGTAATGGATAAGCTTAACAACTAAATTTAATTTCTCTTCCATTTGATTGAAGTGAAACTTAATACAGTTAATATGGTTACTCTTCAGTTAATCTTTAATATGGTTTACTTTATGTAACAATGGATATTGAATAAAGAAAAAAAAACCTAAATTCCTAATGATAACAGCTGCCCAACAAGTTAACATACTATATTGGAAAGTGGAAGAATTTCCTTTACAGGAAGTGTTTAAAGACAAGTTGGATGCTCATCTATTGGGAATGTTGTAGCAGTGAATGTCTGTAGTAAGCAGCTGACTCAACTAGATGACATCAAAGTTTCCATCCAACTCTAACAAACTAAGATTCTACATCAAAAACTTCAATTTGGAATATTTTTTGGAGGCTGCTATGGGTGGAGAGATAGATTCAGGCCTCTAATTTTGCACCTCTATTTCGACACATAACTAACATTGATCATCTGCTTTGTATAAAAAGACAAATAAATTTGACCCGGAACTCTCTAAAGGAGCCTGGTGGCACAGTGGTTAGAATGCAGTAAAAAAAAACCACCTTTTTACAAACTTGTAATCCATTAATTCAAGGTAGAGTCCGGGTGACTGAATGGAGCTGAGCATTTATTGCATGCAAACTCTGCCCATAACCTGCAGTTCGATCCTGTTGGGGTTCAAGTTGACTCATCCTTCCATCCTTCCAAGGTTGGTAAAATGAAGTCCCAGATTGTTGGAGGCAATATGCTAACATTGTAAACTACCTAGTGAGTGCTGTAAAGCAGGGGTCCCCAACCCCTGTCCAATTAACTACAATTTAATAAAATATATTATCTCGCTTTATCCAATATCTTTGCTGTTGTGCAATCAGCACAATAGGAGCTTGGATTTATACTTTTAATAGAGTTTTGAGAACTGACATATTTGCTACAAAACTATTTCGTCTATTCACATCAAGATCAACTTCTAGCAACATTAGCATGGTGTGATGTCTAATCATAGGCTTTTTCCCCATGGAAAAGGACTCTGAAGTAATAATTACTTGGCAATCACACACACTTTATCACTTCCAAATTAGATTTTGGTAATCCAGTGCTTTATTTTCAGAGTAATCTCATTACCACAATGGAGTTTCCTTCACTGTCTTTCTCCTTGCATTTGATATTTATTGTCACAGATGTGAAACATTAAGGCACAGCCAAGAGAAATATTGGATTTGGGCAGAGGACTTGGATAATAGTAATTACAGTATTAAAAAAAACATTTCCCCCCTCTCAATTAAATTCCCTTAATTCTGTATACATATTAAAGTAAAAAAAGTAATTGTATATACATACAAAAATAAAAAAAAATATTTCATTAAGAATCATATGTAATACATCTATTATTTCCTCCCAAATTTATTCCAGTTTATCTTTTACTTGCAGTCTTTGGGATTCACATTATGTTTGAGCTAAGAATTTAGCACAAGACTTGCTAAAGTGCTGAAACAACTTTTATGGCCAAAATTGATATGCCACAACCAGGAAAACAGGAATTGTGTTGGTTTCACAGTGCTTGTCTGAACCTGAATTGACTGGATGCATATGTTATATGAGTATGGGGATAGAGAATTATCTTGGATAACTAATTGCTGTAACTGGTGTTGATGGCTATTCTCATCCTAGATCAGCTACATGTTAAGGATGATGAATCTGTTCTCCTCAAAATGCTGAATTTTAATTTCTATGATCACTCACCATTGGCCTGCTAGAAGTAGCATCTGGAAGCTAAATTCTAGAAAAAGTGGAAGTTTCCATAACCTTTCTTTGTGATTATGTTCTTTTTGACTGTAGCTGAATCAAATTCAATGATCACTCTGACATGAAATTAATTATTATGCAAATTCATTTAAAATATATTTTCCCTACTACTGTAATCCAACTGATATATTGACTGCAGAACCCTATTCATCTTTACTCAGAAGCAACTTCACTTTATTAGATTTATTACAAGATGAGTGTGTGTATAATTGTAGCTTTATATATTTATTGGAATTTTATTCTTTGCCCTATGTTGTCTCAAAAAGTACAGCACTGCAGTGCCAGGTATACTTGGAATGGCTTCTGTATTGTTTAAATATAAAGACTGTGTGTTGTTTACATTGGGTTGTGGAGGTGCATTGCCTTCAAAAATGGATTAATTTTCAATTTGATTGATGTCTTCTCTCCCTCAAAATGGCACTGTAAATTATTCTCATTTCTTTCTCTGTGTTTCCATATTTATGTCTATGTTGGTATCTCTGTATTTCTCTATGTTTATATATCTCTTGGTCCTGGCAACACTTTTGCCTCTCTTGATCAATGCTTATTTGATGGGAACTTCCCAATTTGATTTGCTTTTGTCTGGCTACCCTTGTACTCACACACAACACAGAAGCATAGTTAACTGGAGTCGAGGGGAAATAAGAAATGGAACCCCTTTTTATTTGGGATTTGACACCACAGTAACTAAGCTTGATTACAGTAATAAACAAACAAACTGTTAATGGAGAAGAATAAGGAAAGTGTACACTGTTGGGGAAAAAACTATGTTTTGATGCCTTTTGAAAACAGGTGGGGTAAAAGAAAAAAAAAACATTGAATTATAACTGAGCCAAAATCTTTTTTTTTTTCAAATGTGCCACAAATTTTCAGCATCCCAAAGGTCAAATTCACTGTTTCACCATGTAGGAATTATGTGTGCAAGAAGGCTTTCAGTTTAAGTTTCCTGCTTCCAATGTCCAAGAAAAAGCGCTTCTGAAAATAAAACAATGGGACATAAAAATTCCAAAGGAAGTGTATCATAGTATGTGTAGACTACTCTCTCTCAGTCTATGAATGGAATCTTACTTTTCATATGTTGTCAGACTCTTATTATGAGCAGAAAGACATAAACAACCAGCCAATATCTCCAATCAACTATCAAATGCGAACTGAAACAGTAAAGCAAGAGAGCACTTAATAGTGTGGCGCCCCCTTGTGGTAGACCTGAAGATCTCTTTTAAAATTATACTAAACTCAGAGTTTTTGTTATGTGATAAAACGAGTTTTGTGTTTGGAAAGGTTTTCTGAAATACTAACTCAAAATTTAAGGCATCTGTGCTTGTTAAAAATAACCTAAAATCCATAATGAAATTGTACATAGATGTGTACAGTATGGTATTCAGTGAAATAGCTTCAGAATTAAGTTGAAATCTAGATTTTGTTTTGATCTGATTGTTCCAGGGCTCTTTCAGTTGAAATGTTTTGGTTAGATTGGTAGTTTGTTGCATAGAATTCCTATAAAAAGGTGAGTTGAATCTTCTTTGTAATAACTTGCAATTTTAAAATTTATGTTATTCACACTTAATAGCGTCTACCATTCACTGAGATTTAACTTTCTGTTCAAATGCAATTTTTATTGAGCAATGCAGCAGTTTTGAGCATATAAGGAGAAACTCAGATAATTTGTTAATGTGCCTCTATATATGTAGTTACATACACCCACACATCACCACTAAAGTAGCTACATCTTAAAAGGAAAAGGAAGAAAAGATAAATGTGTGGAGTGACAGAGCTATTCTTAAGGTTTTCTAAACATCCAGAGATTTTAAAAAGACAAAACCTGGAAAAAGATATAGAGGAAGCCAACAAAGCCATTTGCTATAAATTCCACTGCATCTATTTGGAGAGCAACAAAGAGCTGGCTGTAAAAACAATTCTGGAAGGAAAAGGCACTGGCAAATTTGTACTAAAATAAAGTAGGTAATTTTACATTGTTACTTCTAAAATAAATAGCATCCTGAATAGGAAGGTCAAGCTGATTGTTTAGCTCAGGAAATCTTTCAGTATGGAGATAGGGTATTCTTTGTTAAAGCTAGCAAAATAAGAACTCCATCAATATAATTCATATAATGAAAATAAATAGGTCATGATAAACGTGTGTGCGTGTTTAAAATAGATTCTTTATTTTAAGGTTCTATCACATTCACTCTATCCAGAAATGCTGCATAAAAGAGCTTACAATAATTACAATAGTCTATGTATGGGTTTTTCAGTTTTTTCAGATGTTACATGACAAAGACGACCTATAGCAAGGTCCTGCAAGGTAACAGGAGCAAAGAAGGATGGAAGAGGTAAAAGACAATACAGTACGATAAAGTGCACATATTTTTGACTTGCTGTTGAAGTGTGGCCAATGAGGTAAGCAATTATATCTGGAAGCAATGTCTGTAATCAATATATATATATATATATATATATATGCATGCTCCCCCAGATGATCACAACTAGATTCTGCTCCATGTAGAAAATACACACCTTCTAACATAACTGGTAAAGATCTTTTAACCAACATCTTGAATCGACACTGGATTTAAGAGCAATTGGAGGTGATATTGTATATAGGTATCATGTGATCAAACAACCATTCTTCCTGTCAGATTATTTTATTTATTAAATGTTCTGCTTCATCTAAGTGGGTTGGAGCTTGGGCTGTGTAACCGTGCCAGCTTTCTCCAAGAAACAGTTTTAATTCACATTTAACTGAAGTTGACTATGATGGCTTTGAAATGCAGCTGCCATATTCTCATTCTGTTGTTTTTTTCGGAAGTAGGGTATCCCCGTTCAGAACAAGACAGAGATTTCTTCCCAGGCCAGTCTTCTTTTTCCCTACAATAGTATAGCCACATTAATGTCTGAGGTATTTTAAAGCCAATTACAGTAACTTCAAATATTGATGCAAGATGTCCATTGGAATTAGAGAGGAAGAAGTAAAGTTGTGTATATAGTATCTACTGATGATTTCATCTCCCCATATCTCAGATAACTTTGATCAAAGCATAAAACATGCAAAATCAATACGATAACAATGTAAATCTCATTGCATATCCAGTTCCACATATTTGAAAATACACGACAATTGTGAAAGTGTAGGGCCATTGTAGAGAAAAAGGTAAAGCTGGGATAGCAGGAAAATATTGATTTCATGTTGTACAAGGTCTATTAAGTGGTAGAAAAATGGAAAGGGCGGGAATAGAGAGAATGACTTAAAATTACTTTATAAAAAGTACTCAGGGAATGAAATAGAAAACTATTGCATTCCAAAGCAACTCATAAAAACAAATATGTTTTAAATATACTGATGGATTAAAATGCATCTAATGGAACTAAATGCAAACTTTTATTAGGTTCTAACTACTTCAAGAACATTTCATATTCAAGAGCCTTTGGGAAAGGGCAGCAAACAAATAAAGTGAGTAAAAGAATAAACAAACATGAGTAGCAAATAAAATACTTAACTTTTGATTCATGAAAGAAGACTTAAAATTGGGAAGTGAAAGTGGCTTAACTATCTTCCTGCATCACAGGCAGAGCACAACAGAATCTGATAGTGATTTCAGGATATTTTTTTCGCCCACAGATTTGTACTAATTTCATTCAATGGTCACTAAAATAAAACACCAGGAGAACTGAGCAATAAAGTTAAGCTGCCTTAGGAGCAGCTTATCTCAGAAGCTAAGAATTTGCCTTTTATATTGTTCATGCTCTTTAAAAAGAAATAATGAATAAAACATGCATTAAAGATTTTCCCCTTCTCTCTTGCCCTCCCTCTCTCTATGTGTCTCGCACACACATCCCACATGCACACTTGATATTGTGAATCTCCTCTCCCGATAATGTATTTTTGTTTTAAGGTTGTAAAAAAAACCCTAAGTTCTCTAGACTGAATTACTGTGAGCACATAACAGATGGTATTTTATTCTTAGCTATAAGCAATGTGCCAAGTAACACAACTAAATAGGGGACAAAATCTCTCATGTGTTGCATTGTTGTGCCTAGCAAGCCCCCATACTGAAAGACAAGAGTTTTTTTACTAACCCCTTTGTCAAAGCTGAAGCCAGCCTGGCACATAGAACCTAGGGGACAAGCCACCAGGGAAAATCCATATTGGTTAACTTCCCTAGAAGCAAAATGTGCAGGAAAAAAATGTGTCACATCATTCAATTAACAAGTGAGAAAAAAAAATAATATGGCCAGTTGTACTCCTAGCTTGACTCTGGATCATTAACATTTCCGTACCGCATCATCAGAGAATAGGGTTGTATTGCTAAACATCTAAAACAAATATATAAAAAGCCAACTCTTGTTTTAATGGCATTTGAAAGAAATATAGATACATCCTAAAGCAATGCTTGTAATTATGAGCATTTTGCTGCTGTGGATTCTCAGAAGCATCACTGAGTCCTGCCACACCTGTCTTTATTATTATTATAGTAATAATAATACTTCCAAAATTTGTTGGCATGGTACAAATCAATGTACAGGTATTAGCATTTGGGTGGTGGCACCTCAGAACTTTTGGAACGTGCCTATCAGTTCAGGGAATGGACAGATCTGAACACAGACCATCCTACAAAAAGAGGGTGGGAGCAACTATTGGAAAGTCATTGAACTGGTTATGTCTCTTAAGGGGGACATTATGTACATTGTTATAGCCCTCCCTCCAGATATATCCCAGAAGAGGAGGAGGAGGAGGAGGAGGATGAAGAGGAGGAAACGTTTGATGATAAAGAAGAGATCTGATAATTCTTTAGAACTCTCTAAAGCTATCTAAGAGATTTCATAGCTAATTCAAATGTGCTGTCTAGATTTACTTACTCTGGGGAGGATTCATAAACACAAATTATATAGTAACATAGGAGATTCTTACTTATTTTTATACTCTCTCTCCCCCATCTCAGCTATTTAAAATAATTTCTAAAAAATGCTATATCAGAAAATAAGGAGGTCAGCCCCACTCCCCAAACAGATGTATAGTTGTACACAAACACATAATATGAGCACAGCAAGAGAAACTGGTTTGGCAGATACTCTATCAGATTTAAATCCTAGAAAGAATAGAACAGTAGGAGAGAATAAAGCTGGCCATCCAGATCTTACACAAGATGACTTCAGTCCATCAACTCCTGTCACAGCAGCCAATCCTTGTCACAGTGTTTGTGTTACATATGTGTAAACTGAGAGACAAATAAGTACACGAAAGCTGCCTAATTTTGCATAAGATGAAAGGAATAAAATAAAAATGTAAATTTTAGCCCTTAGCGCAGCAATTTTTAGCTGATTTAGAATAGGCCAGGGGTGTCAAACTGCTGGCCGGTTGCATCATACAGAGGCTGTGCCCACCCAAGTCCAGCAATGCAAAAAAAAAAATGCAAAACATTGCGACACGTCACGTGATGTGGCGAGTTTGACATCCATGGAATAGGCGGTTTTGCTGAATAGAGGGCACCTTGGAAAAGGTGATATTCATCTCGCCCCTCTTTAGTTCTTCGTATGACAAGTGGTGCCAAGGGAGCATAACTACAAGAGTTATTAAAACAGCTCCAAAATGACATTTTCCTACCTTTAGGCTGGAATTAGAGTAGCAAAAATCCACTATGTATGTGGGCAAGGAGGGAGAGAGAGAGAGAGAGCTAAATACAGCTGCAAAGAAGCAAAGCACCTAGATTTCAACAGGGGAAATGACATCATGAATTTTGCTTAAGTTAAGAATTAGAAATAGCCACTACACTGACTTCATTCATTTCTCTGAAAGAAAAAGAGGAAATGATATTTGAGTACTTTTAAGAAAAAAAGGGGGAGAATGGTTTTGAGTGAGACATAAAATTCAAAAAGTGCTTGTTAGTTGATCCTTGATAATACTCTGGAAATTAGTCCTTGTTGCCTAGAATTCTGAACTGAACTGATGTGACTTGCAAAGAATCAACTGCTAAGGAAATGTGAAGACAAAGGCTTTCTTTTACTTCAACCATTTCATTTTCAGCTTTCAATCCACACCATTTGTGCTGCAGTAGCATTGCTTCATGTGTGTGTGTGTGTGTGTGTGTTCCCCTTTAAGGACACATGAAGCTGGGAAGCGGCCTTGATACAAAATGCTAATTCCCTCCCTTAACTGTTTTCTGTCATATATTGATCTGCAGACCATGTTCCTTTTAAAGCAGTGGGAAAAGAAATCGGTTTTGTTTTCTGACATGTCTTTAGCAGCATCAGAGTGGGGAGGGGTCCAGCGATAAAGTTCATTTCAAATCATCTTGAGAGCTTCAGAAAATAACCAACTTTGACTCAGATTGAATTGATTTCATATCATAAGCGCCACTGACTAACAGGGCGAACACCATAACATTTCTGCAACTTTTTTTTTTTTTTTACTTTTTAACAGAATAGGATGATATTTGCAGGCTTAGTAATTTTACAGAGAAATAATTACAAATTCAATTGGAGCTGGAGTTTAAAAGTTTGGAACATTTTAAAAGAAATAAAAGTGCCTGTGACATTTTGAAACACAATTATATGACATTAGCCAAGAAAATGGCCTTATTGGTGCTGACAATTGCTGGGAAATTTCAGTTTGTGCAAAGGAAATCCTTGTAAATCTGGATTGGTAAAAAAAAAATATCCATTAATTCTCCTGCTTTTTGTTTGGCAGCAATATATGTTTAATATATATAAATGTGTATAGAGAAAGCTTTGGCGCTGATACATTCTGACTGTTGAAAAACAGGAAGCTGCTTTTGGTATTTCTCATTGCTCAGAATTAGATGACATTGTCTAAAGAATTACTTTGATTTGGGAATGTCCCTATAAACAATTAAAGATCAGTCTACTATATTGCAAGTGATCTTTAATTGCAAGTGATCTTTAAAATCTTCCAGTATAGTTACATGACTCTATTTTTTTCCCCCTTCAGTCTGCTGTGTTGCAGATAAATGAATCCTGCATATGGTGCTGTTTGCAGGCACACTGCCTGCATTTTTACTGCACTTGGAAGTGCTAAATCCTTGTGACAGTTCCAGTTCCATTTAAATCATTTCACAGAGTCCTGTTTCCCTTCATGAAACCACAGAACCAGCCCAAGATTAGTTAGGATTGGTAAAAAGCCAGATATGCCTGCTTCACAGACAATAGCTGCTCTAGAGAATTTATGCCATTTCAAGATTTCGAAGTGGATCTTGTATTCAAAGACTAATATTTTATATTCACGCCACATTATTAAGAATCTAGTTCCTATCTTTCTCCATTGCATATTTCATTGGATTAATCTATTCCCCCAGCTCTCCCAATTTTTCCCACTCTTCTCAATGTTTTCTTTCCTCAAAAATTTCATTTCAATGTTTTCTTTCCTCAAAAATTTCATTAAGCAGGAAAGAAAAAGACTACACAATGTGTTTTTTTGGGTAGTGCTTTCGAAAAAGCAACTTTGGTGTGGAACAGTAAACTCTAGTATTGGTTCTCACTACATATGACTTTATTTTAATACTGTATATTTTTTAAATGTAACACCCTGTAAATAAATTTCATCTGCATCTTGTATCATTGGTATATTTTGTTCTTCTGTTCTTCAATTCAGTTCATTCTGTGGTTGTTTGAAAATAAGTCTGTGCTTCACATTTAAGGGGAAAAAAAGCTTAAGTGGTTGAAGCATAAGCATATTTGAAAGCTTGCCCTCCTCTCAAGCCACATTCACTAAAGGCTTTTGCAGCTTCCATTAAATAAAGCAATATATTGCAAAGCATTCTCCAGATTTCAAATTCACAATTGAGGTTTCTGGGCATTGCTAAGTATTGGTAGGCTTTTAGTAACCTTTTCAGTTCGTCAGTCTCTCCTTTCATCCATGACAAAGAGAGTCTATATGAAAAAAAAAAAGCTAATGTCTCAGAAGTCTTATTGTGATCCAGGAACAAAAGTGTATACCGTATTTATCGGCGTATAACACGCACTTTTTTCCCCTGAAAATAGGGGGCAAATGATGTGTGCGTGTTATACGCCGATATACGGCCAGCCCGGGTAAATTCGGCCATATTCTTCAATACGGGCCGGCCCCAGCAGTTCTGGCTGGTTGCCGGCAGTTGGCTGTTCCTCCCTGGCCGCCTCGGCTCCCCCCGGTTTGTCGGTGAGCGCCCGGCAGAGCGCAGCGTTGCCAGGCCTCCCCCCTTCGCGTGAGGTGTCTGGCGTTCCCCCTCGCGCTTGGCTGCGGCGGCCCGGGGTATTCCGTCCCGGCCTCGACACGCAGCGCCGCAGGGAACGGAAGGGGGAGGGCCGTACCTGGAGCATCACATGAAGAATTGGCTGAAGAATATGGCCGAATTTACCCGGGCTGGCCGAGAAAGGTGCACCTCAAGCCTTCCCCGCAACGGGGAGAAGCCCCCTCCCTTTTGCAAGGTCGCCCCCTCCCCGCTTTTGGGGTGGGGG
>NW_015387961.1:17880-34255 GCF_001527695.2 Protobothrops mucrosquamatus | reverse complement strand
AAAAAAAAAAAAGGTGCCACTCACGCACATCACACAATCCGCCTTGCCTTCAATTACAAGATCCGCCTTCAACTACAAGATTTACCTTTGTAGTTGAAAAAAAAACCCTTCAATTTTTAGTGTATCTAAAAGACTAGAATTTTGTTCAAGGTAAGTTAATACTGTTAATGTTACCATGCACGGTGTGGCTTTAAATTACAAGAAGGCATTTTATTAATCTTTTGGGACATTTATCATTGGCATACCCATTTAGTTTAATGAGTGGAAATGTCAGCTTTCTATGTGGAATGAAATTGGCCCAATACAACAAAATGTGGTTGCTTGTAAAATATTGAATTATTTTTAAGAAGTTGTCAAATAAGGTGGAAAAATTTACATTTGGAGTTAAATCTGGATATTGACTTGAAACAAATTAAAGTTGAAACTTTGTCAGTGAACATATTACTTTTAATTTACCTTTAAGTTAAATTCAATTTAATAAATAGATCTGATTAAACCTCATACTGTAGGTCTACCTTTACATCTGACCCATACATAATTAATATATATTATTATTAATAATAATACCTCCAAATCACAAGACAATTGCTTTATTCTTATTCTTCCCCTCTGCAGTTTGAATATAAAGTATAAAAGACTAAAAAGAGATTTTTGTAGATATTCCAGCCTTTGGACTACCCAAGGAACTGAAACAGCAAAGTTTCACTGTCGGGCAAGCTTCCATGCCAGCCACCTTTCTTTCCTCTCGCTTCACCTCTTTTTAACCTCACACCCCACCTTCTGTAAGGGAAGGCAAAAGGCTAACTTACCCTCTCATGAAAGATGGCCTCCCTATTTATGTGTCTCCCATCGCCACCATTGGCTTCCACACCACATGGTCCGACCCAGCCAATCAAGCCACGCTCTGGCTGTGGTGCTCCAGCGCCTCATGGCTCCTCCTAGAGGAGGCAGACAGCGCTGGAGGGGACTCCATTTGCATCATACTGCCAGCGGGACATTTTCAAAAACAAACGAGGATAGGAAGGGAAACAATAGGAAAAGAACGCAACTCTGGAAAATCCATTGAAAAAAGATGCCGGAACTCTGTTCTGGTGCGTTCTATGACAAAAAAAGCCCTGCTTCTAATGATATTTTTCCTTCTACAGACTTGATCATGATGGAATAGTATTACTGATGCAGTCAAGAACTGCACTTGCTTTTTTTCAGATTCTTTATATGGCTAATTTATGTTCAGTTTATAATCTTCCAAGATACTCAGCTCCTTTTAATGTCTATTGTTGATCTTTCTCTCTAGCTTTCTCATTCACATTCTCTCTATTCTATATTCCTGTTGGTTTTGTTTTTTTTTAAATTCTAACCAGTTGTAAGACTTTTATTCTTGTTGACATTCATCTTGCTACATTTGCTCATAATTCCTGAGTTTGCCAAGACTCTCCTGGATCTTGATAGTGTTCCTTAAGTTATTTGCCATCTCCCTATCTTTATATCATCTGTAAATGGGATAATCTCTTTTTCTACCTTAGTCATCCGAGTCATTCATAAATATGTTAAACTGTACAGGTCTAGAAATCTTATAGCATGTAATTTCATACCAATTTGCAACTTGATATGGAGCCACTTATTTATACTTCCTGCTTAAAAGTGCTCATTCAGCTCTGTATCCATCTAATGGTATATAATCCAGACCACATTTTCCTATTGTCTCAACTGGGGAGACTTCATTGAATTCTTTAATGAAATCCAAGGATGCTATGTTTTCTCCATTCACTTATGTCTATTAGCCTAGTTACTATATCCCCCCCCCCAAAAAAATGCTCAGGCTAATTTGGCAGTGTACATTCTTGATAAGTCCATGTTAGCTCCTGTCAAGCAAGGTATTCTTTTCTAAATACTCACAATCAACTCAGTAATATATTCTGAAGTTTTGAGCCTCAATTAAGAGAAAATGGTTACTCATAACAACTTAACAAAAAGAGGAGCAGAACAACAGTTGGCTCAAATCAGTTAAAGATGAGACTTCAGTATCTTCTTCAGAATTAACTACACAAAAAGGCTGCTAATTGAAACACAGTAGGCTGTGTTCACATTGCCTACTGAACCACAAACTATCCAATTTCCTCTTAGCATAATTTGATGACTTAGAATATTTTAAAAACCCAGTTCATTGGGTTGAGTGAGTAGGCATTAAGATAACCATGATTAAGATAACACAGCCTTAAGAAAGAAGAAACAAAACTAGTATTCAGATCTGGCTGTGGATTGACTGAAGGATACTTTATTATTGGTCCAGGCAAGTTGGCTTAATGAAGTTTTCTTCAATCAATCCACAGCCAGATGGGAATATTATATGTACAACCATTCATTTAATGACCATTGAAAGGTCATTATAATGGCGCTGAAAAAAGGGACTTTTCACATTTACAACTGTTGCAGCATCTCCCTGGTCATGTGACTAAAATTTGGATGTTTGGTAATGGGCATGTATTTATGAAAGTTGCAGTGTGGTGGAGTCATATGATTACCTTTTGTGAACTTCAGAGGGGAAGCCAGATTCACAACTGTATTACTAACTTAACAACTGCAGTGATTCACTTAATAACTGTGGCAATAAAGATTATAAAATGGGACAAAACTCACTCAACTGTGTTGCTTAGCAACAGAAATTTTGGGCTCAATTGTGATTGTAAGTTGAGGACTACCTGAATATTATTTGGCTACAAGCATCATACTAGACACATGTATTTAGACTTCTGAAAAAGTCTAGCAATAGAAATGTACAATGTTTGGACACATATTTCAATTCTAAATATAGCAATAATAATCTCAGACTGTTCTTCAGAATATACAGTATTTTCAAGGATATATACTTAGAAAACAATCTTCACAGGTTTAACCTGTTCAATCCTTGAGATTAATAACATGTGCCGAAAGAGTAAAGTCTTTGTTGAGTTGAATTTGACTTCTGGTGTTTAGAAGGATGCATCTGTAGTGTTTTCTTGGAAAAAACACGGAGCTGGTTGCCATTGCTTTCTTCCAACATATTTTTTGAACATCTTATTCCACTACATAAGAGTTGGATTTCTTGGTAGACTTTTAACCAAATATTAACTAGATCCAACCCTAATTAGCCTTCATTGAGATCAGCTGCTTCTAGCTGGGTAGTGATGTGAATTGTAACAAAAATGTATTAATAAATCAAGATATTGTGTAGGGTTTTTTTGATAATTACACACTATAGAACTGGAGTGCCATTGACTTCTCTCTGTTTTCTTATTGCTTAATTCTAAGACTAAACTGTAGTCCTAGGAAAAATTCAATATTTTCCCAATGATGAATACATTTGACAACTGAAAGATTATTTTAACTCTTACTAACTTGACATATTTTGATACAAATGTTATAAATATTAATAACATATAAATCTGCAATCTTACTTACACTTAAATGGAACAAGTCTGATTTAACCTGGGTTTTAGAACTAGCACATTTTGAATCCCTTTATATCTTTTGACAGAAAAAAAAATCATATCCAAGTACTTGTTTCAAGGCTGCTGCTGCTGCAAAAGGATGTTTTAATTTTCCATCTGTTCCTTGTTAAATAAACTAGAGGCTTAATGTAAAGTCTGTAGGAGAAACTCATGTGCTTGTCTCCACCCATCTGAGGATACTTATTGCATTGTGGATGCTGTGTCTTTGCTGTTATTTCATTGTGATTTATTGTATACATCTGATCGTGGTACAATTCCACTTGTTAATAAGGGTGAAGATTCTGTTTCTTCCATGAAATAAGAAGCTATTATTTGGTGAATAAAATTCATCCACTCGTCTCTGTGATTTCAAATCTATCAATAAAGTTTGTCCTTTCATACAAATAAAAGAGCATTATTAATGTAGCATTCTTTACTGATATGCAATAAAAGAACTTAAAATATCGTATGTTCATTTTGGCACCTGTTTTCTATTAGGATTTTTTTTTACTTTCAATGAAATAGTATCATATAAAGAAGAGACATATACAGGTAGAGTTTCCTGTAAGGTTATATTTGAACACATACAACCTGCAGAAGGTTGTCAAGAACTTATTTCCATCTGGATTGTCTATATTTCAGCTGCCAATGGGAGGCCATGTTCTAGAATCTTTACTTCATAGCCCCAAATTTAGGATGCTATCATTCTAGTTGCCTCCTCAAAATTCTAAAGCAACTTTTATTTTAAACAACAGAATTGCATTCCAACAATTCCCGTGTTACATATGATTTCAAGGACAATTTGTCCAATGCAGATGGAGCAGAAAGAAATGCCTCTTTCCATGATATGGTTTTCCTCATTTTGGCTTCCTCGTTGATTTTTTTTAGATGCATCATTTTAATAGAAACTTTTAACAATAAGAATTAATACAAACTAAATCAGAATGACAAAGGAAAGAAAGAGGGAGGGAAGGAGGGAGGGAGGGAGGGGGGAGAGAGAAAGCTAAAAGAGCATAAAGAAAAAGAGTAGAAGAAAAAATATATAAAGAAATATATAAAGAAATGGCTTCCAATCTTCACAGTACAATTATAAGTACAATTATATTTTAATCTCTCTAATGTTAAATCATGGCTTTCTTTTTTCTATAATCTATCCTGTATAATCATCAAAACCATAAATCATAAATTCATTCCTTTTTTTTAATTCAAAAAATCCATAAGGGGTTTCTAATCACCAATAAAAATAGATGCTGTCTTTTGTCTAATGAAACAAGTCAATTTAGCAGATTCTGTCGACTTTACTACCCAGTCTTCCATGGAAGGTATTGCCAAATCTTTCTATCTTTGTGCATACAATAATCTCACTGCATTTATCAGATATAAAAATAATGTTTCATGTTTATCCATCAGCCCCAGGAGGAAAAGTTCTGGGTTTGATTGTATGTTAATCTTTAAAATCCTCTGAATCGCTGTATGTATTTGAGTCCAAAATTTTCTAGCTTTTTTACATGTCCACTACCCAGGATGAAAAAAATGTCCTTTCACATTTCCAACATAAGTTTGAGGTACCTTTACACATTCTGGATAACTTTTTCTGGTGTCAGATATAAATAATATATCATTCGTTAAGATTATAATACAAATTTTAATCCTGCCAATCACATATTTTACCATTGTTCCATTTGTATAGTATAACCAACATATTTAACTCATACATTCTTTGACCAGTTTTTCTTCTGTTTCAAATTTCAGTAAAAGTGTATATACTTTAGTGATTACATCTTCATAATTTGTACACAGTTCTATTTCAAATTCTGTCTTACATTACTCAATACCATGCATTATTTTGTCTACTTTGTATCTTTCTAATAACTGTAAATACAAAAATTATTGACAACTATGTCCCTTTGTTATCTGTTCTTTTGATTTTATTTTATATTCTCCTTGATAAAACAGTTTGCCTGTTGCTTCTCATTTATGAAATGGTTCTTGTTTTGAGAGCCATAAAGGCATTTTTGGGCACAACCTGTGTTTGTATCTCTTCCATATTCTCAATATGGCACATCTAACATATTGATTTTTAAAATCTATGTTAACCTTGATACCAAAGTATCCATGCTACCCAAATCTCAGGGCATGTCTTTCTAACTCTAAAAGTCTTTTATTTCTCAGCAACACTCATTTTTTCATCCAAGCAACAAGCTGCAAAATTCAGTTTTAGACCAGGTTAACCCAAATCTCTTCTTTCCTTTGTATCTTGTAACATTATATAACAGAATCTTAAATTTAACTCATGCCTTTTTCCCTTGCCATACAACCCTGGATAAATCGTTTTGCCATTATTTAAAATGTATGTCAGTTGTCAAAAATGTGTCTGAAATTAGAACATGATTCTAGGCAAAACATTAATTTTTATCATAGAAACTCAATGACAATTGTATTTTGTCTCATTTTAACATATCCTTTTTAATTTTATTCCATATCCTCACATAATTATTTTGAAATAACATGTAATTCATATTTGCCTTAGTGATAACAAAATATTTTACTTTTTTGTTAACATCTTTATCTTCTGATTATTAATCTTAAAACCTGACAGCATATCAATCATTTTAATTTTATCATTAATCATTCTATTCCCTTTAATGGATTCTCCAAAACTATTACAAATCACCAGCAATTGGCCCTCTTACTGATTATGCCTTCTGCTTTTAAGCTCTTACCTTCCTTGCCTACTTTTCATTGCGGTGATAATACTTTTTTGTACTTCCGTTCAGTTGTGACTGATTCTCGGAGACTTCCTGGTTTGGGCCTGCAGTTTTCTTGGCAAGATTTTTCGGATGTGGTTTGCCATTGCTTTCTTCCTAGGGCTGAAAGTGATCAGCCCAAGGTCACCCAGCTGGCTTTGTGCTTAATGTGGGACTAGAACCTTAACCTTGGTCTCTTGGTTTGTAGGCTGATACTTTAACCACTACACCAAATTGGCTCTTTGGTAGTCATATAGCTCTGTTTATTTTAAATGGGCTGCCCATAAATGTCTACTCAAGAAGAGCAATGTTCATTCATTCAAAGCTGAGAGTCACTTGTATATCAATATTTTTTTTTATAATTTGAAATTGAGAAGTTTAGCTGGGTTTCTAACTTCTAATACACTCTTTTAGCATATTTGTAAGCTAAGACAGCATATCAATATAATTCATCTTCTTCTCTTCTATATAATTTAAGCCTTATCATACTAATCCTAAACTTATGTTTTCTTTAACTTGAATGTAATTTGATTCTTTGAGCTGATAGATGGTTTCTTTTAGTAGAGTCATTAATCACAATTGCTATATTCAATGTAACAAGGCACAGGGCACAGTTTCAAAGTCTCTGGCATTAATACTGATCTAAAGTAACTATGCAAGAATTTTACTTAAAATGTCTGGGAATTTATAGTGCCGAAACAGTAGAAATAGACTTATCTTCTAAATACAATAACTGCACAAATTAAGTGTAAGAACCAGTATTTCAGAATCCATAATACTCTCAGGAGAGGCCATTCTAAATTGCATCTCTGACCTTGGAATAAAATGCTGGAGGGGCACAAGATTACAAAATCTATTGGAACTGGGTAATCAAGAGCAATCTTCCAACAAGGTTTATGTTTTTCATTCAGGAGGGCATTACACAAATTCTCAGTAATGCAATCTTCTCTGAAGGGGAAAAAAACATATTTTGACAGATAGAGCTTCAGTTTTCCAGTCTTGAATGTCTCACTGCTGTAAAGCTCATATTAGTCATCAAGTATGTATACAATTATTCATTATATTTCAGGTAAATCACTATCTCGATTGTTCCAAGGAATACAGCAAGCTGGCAATTATTTTTAGTCTGAACATTTGCTGTAGCTAAACCTCTGAAAAATATGTTCAGAAAGCCTTTAGCATCTCTCCATTTGTTTGACCCTTCCTCTAATATTTATTTTTTCAGAATTTCCCAATCATCCTGGACTGATTTTCCCATCTAGAAGGTGCCTACAATTTCCACTTCCTCAATCATTTTTCCCTGTTTATGTCTAAGTATTAATTCTGTTCCCTCATCTGCCTTTTGGATGATAAGGTTATCTGTTAAGAACATCAAACACCTGGTGATCTCCCTCTTGTCACAAACTTTGATTCCCAGTTGAAGATAGAGTAATTGAAACTAGCCCACTTCCACAGTGCTGTGTATCCTGGATGCCTTGTCCATCTGGAATCTTATGTCTTTTATTTTTCTTGGACACCTCAGTCCTTCATTCCTTGATATCTGTTAGTATAACATTCCCAGAAAGGCCCTTTAGTTTTTAAATACCACCACTCACATAATTTTATGTATTTTTGTTTTTGTACAATTGATTGGTTTTTTTTATTTTTGATGCCTTTGTTCAGTTTGTACATACAAGCTGCTGTAGGATGGAGTTTTCTTTAAATCCTAGCAGGTCTTTTACTTTAAATTGCAAAGTGGAAATCAATATGTTTACATGCCAGTTGTATTCATTTATTTGACCTGAGGAATGAGGCTATCTATTATTTAGCTGGTTCATGGACTTGAAAAGTTCCTGTGATAAATACAGAATGACCGTCAGATGGAGCTTTTATAGTTTTTGCAAATGCATTTTCTCAATTTTTTTTTCTTAAGCATCAGGTTCAGAAAAAATGACATACTGTATGTATTTTGTATAAACAGAACATAAAAGCACAATTAGAAGAACTATGAGAAACCTCTGCTTTGGTTTATGGTTAACTTTATAATTTACTAGTACCTTACTAGCATAGTTAATGCTATTTGTTAAATCAGGCAGAAAATTCAAATATAGTAGTCTACAGTATAATCATCTTGTAATTGATTATCATGACATTTACACAGAATTCTGTGACATTCCTAGAAGTGGTTATGCCACTTCTTTCTAGCCAGGATGGAAACCCAAATGAGAAAGATTTTTCTAAATTTTCTTTCTCACAAATCAATCAACAATTTTATTTGTTTGCTTGTTTATTTATTCGATCCATTTATTTAGGTACAAGGTACGTTAGATCAGATGTACAGTGCTTCAAGACAGAGCCTAGTTGTTGCCTGGTTCCCTAGATAATGTTCAAGAAAATGAGTTTTGCAGATGATGCCTAAGGCTAATTAGTGAACAACTGGCCCAATAAACAAACCTACACCCAAGTCTCCCATGCTGCAACAGACTGAACCAGATCTTGCCAATTGATGGCGCCATTCAAATCTTTCCAGAAAGTTGGCTCAAACATGATGCTTTACCTTGTAATGGAGGAATGGGAAGAGATGTTTGACCAGATAAAACAAAATGGCCAGGGGAGTCTGCTCTGCATGGAAAGTTAAAATGAATAAGAAGGATCTGGAACCCTGTGTGGTTGACAGGTTATTAAGAGCTCAAACTCTCACAGAATACCTAATATATATCTCTGTAAGAGCGGTACTCTGTCCACAGAGTCATCCATTTTTAAAGATATCAATAACTTGATATAATTGTTATCCAAGTTTATTGGTTTTAAGTGGCATTTTAAAGGCAGCACATTGTTCAATCTCTCTGAAATTTAACAAACAGAGCATCTTAAGTAACTTCAGTGTAAAATGATGTTAGCGTAAAACAAGGTGGATGTGTGTGGCGATGGGGAATGGGAGGTCCTTGTGAAAAGCATTTCCAAAATATGAATTGAAAACTGGACTGTGAATTAAATAATCTATAAGTAAACTTAAAATAAATTGTGATGGATGAAAGAAAACACAAAAATAATTTTAAATTCAAAAAATGAAAGACATCCCTCCCCCATACCTACTTCCCACTTTTAAAAGCCCCCCGCTCCAATCTTCATGATTGGGGAAACATGTTATACCATGGAAAAATGTCAATTCTCTATGGAAACCATTACTTCAACATCAGAGTCCTGAATTGCAGCATCCATTTCAGTCTCTCGGTTCATTTTTTTTCCCTTCCAGACTCAAACACTTCCAGTTCCTGGAAAGCTTTGGGACCAGCTTTACAGAAGGCATCAGTATTGCCTGTGGACATACTGTAGGCTGGGTATGAAGGTTGCTTTGTCCATTGCTTGTGCCCCTTTGGATCCTATTACAGCTAAGCATCTGACCTGTACCCCACATGGCTATGGTCTCTAGTTCCAAAGTTGTTATTATGGCAGCAATAAGAATCATAATGGGTCTTCAATAATTCATTTGGCTTCCTTTCGGGAGAAATGTAAATCATCCTAGGGAATGAAATCTATTAGCTTTCAGAAATGAAACAGATTGTAGTGCAGGTGTTCAGAAAAATGGAAGCATGCATGTTTCAAAAGCTCCTTTGTGCTTTGCCTGCCAAAGTATTCTAGCAAAAAGAACAAAAAAAAAATCTCTCCAAAGCTAATTAACAGAACAATCCTACCTGTGTAGCTGCTAGAAGCTCCTACATTGGGACAAAATGAAAATTTTATTCTCCCTCTCAACTTCTGGAGAGGTTTTCTTTTACGGACATTTTTAAAGAGCATGTTTGATATTTTTAACATATTGATATTGCTTGAAGAAAAGTAGCTTACATCTATCTGCTGACCGTTTGCTAGCCTTTAACTTTGTCGCCTTTAGCCCGGAAAGCACAGGATTTCATTTAAAGCAACTAATATATCATTTCACTTTCTGGCAAAATGAGTTTTATTTCATACTGATTTTCAGTAATAACATATTTTATTTTGCCTACCTGTTATGCAATCAGCTTGGATCTAGTTTAAAAAATGTGTCCCAAAGCCCCAGCTCCATCCCTTCCCTGGTATGTATTTTCTGAAATAGAAGTTTCAAACTTATTCCTTTACCTGTCAATGAACCTTTCTACACAGTCAAGATAAAGATTTATTATTCTTATTCTTATTTGCCTTCTGTATACTTAACAGTAACTGAAATATATCTGAACTGAAGGGAAAAATATTTCAAATTACCTGGAATCAAACATAGGACAGGCTAAGGACATGATTAATATCTTACTAGATGCACATTGCTTCTTTCTTAAAAAGCACCAGTTTTACTCTCCCTGTATCCAGTGGTGGGATTCAGCCAGTTCGCACCACTTCGGCTAAACCGGTAACTAATTTTTTGTTGCCCAGGCCCAGAATGGACTTCTGGAAAGGACATCCACACAGAGAACTGGTTGTTCACATATTTGAATTCCACCACTGCCTGAATCCATTTATATAAAAGCAAGGTGCACTGAATTCATTTCTGAATAGCTATGTTTACAATCATGTTACCAATTTCTGATATGTTGCTCTGATGTTTTACTGTAGTGGCCACTGAATTAGAAGAGATTTAAGGAAATTCAAAGGATAATGTCACATCAAGTACTGTGACTAATTTTGCAATAAAAGTGAGAAACACTGAGCTCTTGCAATATTTCATTATATCAATAGATATACTACAAATAAGATTTACAACAAAGAATCTTTAGAGAAAAAAATAGATTAAAACAGCACAGTATTTATATGAAAAAGTATCTATTTTATATATATAAGCACTGGTACACAGACACACACACCTACTCCCCCCCTTTTTTGTTCAATTGTGTTTTTATTCTTGCAACATGCCTGACAAGTACATGCAGTTTTCTTAGTAACATTTTTCAGAAGTGGTTTGCCATTGCCTCCTTCTTATGAATGAGAGAAAGTGACTGACTGAAGGCTACCCAGCCTAGTGCTCTAACCCAGGGCTTTTCAACCAGTGGTATGGGTACCACCTGTGGTATATTGGCACCTTGCAGGTGGTACGTGACCATCCTAGAAAAGTGGTAGTGGGGGAGTGGAATGAGCTGAACCGATGGCAGCACTGCACAAGCCTGAGCGAGAGATGGCTGGAGCTGCAGGGCTGTCAGGGCTCAGCAGAAGCGCCAGGATCAGTGCCGGGCTCCAGCTGGAGCTCGGTGCTGATCCTGGCACTTCTGCTGAGCCCAGAAGAAGCGCCAATCAGCTGGAATGTTGCAGCATCTCCAGGGTCTTGTGATTTACATTCAGATGCTTGGCAACTGATTCATATTTATGATGGTCACAGTGTCGCAGGGTTATGTGAAGTGACCAAAACCTGCTGCAACCACCCAGCAGACGGGGGGAATAAAAACCAAACACCCTCCCACCCCACCCCCACTGCCAATCCTCAACAGAAATGCTTACAACAATGGAAACCTCGGCAGGAGGAAGAGCGTCGCTGGGTGGGCAGGCAGGTGTCTTGCTCGACTGTGGCTTGGGGGGCACTTTTTTCAGTGCCATTTTTTTTTGTCATCAAGTTTTTGACACCTTGCTAGGCGACTGGTGGTACTTGGATATTGCCATATCCTAAAAGTGTTTTTCCTTGAAGACATTTCGCTTCTCATCCAAAAAGAAAAATCAAAGAAAGCCTTTTGAAAAAGTACCTTGGGACAACTATGACCTGGATGACTAAGAATCTCCATAGACCTTGGAAAAGCTATTCCAATGTGATGTTCCTATATGTATAAAAATCATAATTGTGCAGGCAATGGCTTTTCCCATGATATGTTATGGAAGAGAAAGCTGGCTGAGGAATTCTGGGAGTTGAAGTCCACAAGTCTTAAAGTTGCTAAGGTTGAGGACCCCTGGATTAGAAGGTTTATTTACACTTTTGAAATCTGGTGTTGGAGAAGATTCCTGACAATGCCATAGATAGTTACAAAAACAAATTAATTCTCTCTCTCACTCTGTGCAGAAATGACCAAGCTTAAATGATAACATTCTGGGTGAATTATGTGAAACCTAATTTTCTTGAGAAGACCATGGTGCTGGAGAAGGTGGAAGGAATAAGAAGAGGGTCACCAGCAGCAAGGTGGATGGACTCAATTACAGTAATTATGAATGCACTACTGGAAGACCTAAAGGGCCAAGTTGGGGTTAGAAAACCTATCTATGTGATTGCTGAGTTGCCAGACATTTGATGGTGTATAATCACTCCCTTCCTCCCTCTCTCAATTTTAATGCTATTGGATAAAAGGTGATGTACATTGTTATTATTATATTACCTGCTTAATCCAAATAAAAGATTCTGAATGCTATTTTGCAATTACTCAGCAGAGAAAAATTATGTCTAGGTTTACAGAATAATAATGTGGTTCATAAATTATGTGTGGTATTCTAATCCCATCAATATTCCAAGAATGAAGAAAGCCTTTGGGTAAAAAGAAATGTCTGTTACATTTCTTTGACAGATGAGACCTGAACATTATTACTTTTCTATATTCCTTCAGGGCGGGTCACCCTTTCAGTTCCCCAGCATAATGTGCCACTAATTCCCAGGGCCTCATAACTCTTTGAGATTTAAACATTTCATTTTAGTTGAATAGCTACTATTTTCTACTAACCATGAATTCGACTTAATTACTTTTCAACAAAACTAAGTCAGAAGAACAGAGGCCTAACTGAGATAAGATTTACAGGTCTGTGCATGATTCCTCTCAATTCTAATGAAATGTGTGCATTATGTATTTAATATTTTTTCCTCTGAATAGTTCAACCTGCCATAACTCCAGACAATAATGAGTGAATTTCTTGGACTCAAAGCAATAAACGTGACCAGGAGCTAGGTTTGATTTTCATAAACATGTGCTAATAAACTTTCTAAATCATGGGATTTCTTAAGTAGAACCCTTGTAGTTTAGTAGGAGGGTTTCTCAAGAGCCTATAGGTCTTTGTCTATTGTCTGAGAGGGAAGAAATGCATGGGATTGTTCCCACAAATTATATATTAAGTTTACAATAGTATTGTCACTGCCAATGATGGAAGAATATAAATTACGCAGACAGATCAAATGGATATTTATTGATTGATTTGATTTGGTTTCTATAACTGCCCATCTAAACAAATGACTCTGAGTGATGTACATCATAAGATGTAAAAACAAATTAAAAATAATCAAAACACTCCAAATTATATACTGTATATATAGTCCCTGAGTAGAATTATTGTTAATATAGTTAAGAAACATACTCAGGGCCCCAATTTGGGAAATACAACCAAATCTTAAAGGTCTAACAAAAGGCCAGCAGGATTGGGGTCATCCTGATATCATAATAGCACAAGAACATAAAAAGAGATCATTTAAAATCTGGAAATGATAAAGATTAAACGTTAAATTTAAATATCAATGCGAAATTAAAGTTAAGAAAAATGTATTAGGTTATTGTCTAAAAGATGGAATGTCAAATTAATTAAGATATGTATAGACTGAAGATTATTGATGAATACTAGAAAGGTATTTTTTGTTTGATTGATAGAATAAGAACTGTATTGATCTGAATATGACAGTAGATCTTATGGGGGAAAGAGAGGGAATTAGTTGTTGTAATACTTTGAGATTTGTACTGATGATATTCAAATGTGATGGAATTATGATGCTCAATCGCCACGCTACTTTTCAAATATGTAAATGTAATATTGGAAAATTAATAAAAAACTTGGGCATATAAAAAAAAGAGTCCAGAGAATCTAGCATTTTGTGTCACAGGGTAACCAGGTGAATGCATCTTGAAAATTCCCAATCCACTATTAATTCAGCTTTGTGTTTTCTTTGCTAAAACCAAGAAAATACTGAAAAGACTCCCCTCTTGTATTTTAGTGTAGGTAGACACACATGTCAAAACTGTAAGTAGCTCTACAGTCTTTGCTACTTGCAAATGAATGGACACATGATGAGTGGCACAAGTATTTCTTTCTTTAACGAGATTTATGAAGGAAGAAGAAGAAGAAGAAGAAGAAGAAGAAGAAGAAGAAGAAGAAGAAGAAGAAGAAGAAGAAGAAGAAGAAGAAGAAGAAGAAGAAGAAGAAGAAGAAGAAGAAGAAGAAGAAGAAGAAGAAGAAGAAGAAGAAGAAGAAGAAGAAGAAGAAGAAGAAGAAGAAGAAGAAGAAGAAGAAGAAGAATTAATACTGGGAAAATAAGCAAATAGAATACATTGTCTAGACCAGGGGTAGGCAACCTTGGCTCTTTTATGACTTGTGGACGTCAACTCCCAGAATTCCCTGGTCTAGACTCAACCCCCCCATAAATGAGTCAGAATGGTTACAAAAATCAAAGCAACCTCTGAGAATAGTATATGCAGACAAGGAATCATTCCTTTAAGAATGATCATATAATCATGACAACAGAATCTTCAGCTTATTTCATAATTAAAATATTTCTTTACTGGCAATTCCAAATAAAAGCAATCCCAGACACCTACTTTGTCATTTAGACAACAGGACATTACTATGTTTCTAAGAATTTTTCAAGTTTTCAAAAGAAATATGAAAACATAGAAGACATCATTAAGTCGCAGCAAAATTGCAACCATACACAGCTTCCTTCTAATGTGCTACAGTCTCTTGTAGGTTTCTCAAGAGCTATTGGTTTCACTTTAAAAAAAAAAAGACTACAGGCTTGAGAGTATCATCTTGGAGAAAAAAATGTTTTCATGTTAAAGAATGTGCCCATTTTTTTCTTCATGGTGGCATATTCTATTTCAATTAATAGCTGAATAATAGCACACATGCTATCCAATTTCCTTATTTCTTTTTGAAAAACTAACAAAGAATTCAGATTTCTGCTCCATAGGTTAAAGCTGAATGACAAACAATACACTGTAATCATTAACTACATACACCGTAATAAGCTGAAAATGCAGTAACAATGAACATTAAATGAATAAATCCCAAGTCTATGCATTTCTTCATTCAATGATCATATGTTCACTGAGACCAAAATTAGATTATGTCATCTGTAAAGAGCTGCCACTGATTTATCAGTCCAGAGAATATCCTATACAGTATCTATATACAATACTTACCTAATGTTTTATTTGTGATCTCTATTTTCTGTTGGTTTTTGGCAGAATAGTTTAATTTTGTTATCAATATGCATGTTGCAATGATATAAATATAACTATCAATGCATATAATTTTTGTAATTCAACTATCATCTCTAATGATATTTGGGGTACTTCAAATTCTTGCAGATGTACCTGCATCTAAATCTAACTACAGTCAATACCTCTAAATTAACATGCATAAGATTAGAGATGTAACAGAATTTCATTTCTTATCATTTTCCTAAACTTCTTTTATCCGAGTATTTTTTTTTAATATGTTGGTCATCCTCTCCAATTATTGCAAATGAATGCCTTTTCCAGGATGTATTAGCCATATAGGAATTCATTCTTTCCATTGTTATCAGAATATTACACTAATATTCCTTCTGACATGAACTTTTGAAATTTAATATTCTTCTCCCCTTTCTTGAATTATGTTTATTACTAGTGCTTCGGGGTTATATTTGAGGCTGATACTCATCTTAGACTTTTATAATTCAACTGTGTAATCATTCATTCCTGCTGGATACCTAATAGCTTTCTAACAGGGAATGTTGCTTTTCCTGTTCCATTATTCAGGAACAGTGTACATTCATAAACATATTTAACTAGTGAATATACAACAGCAGTATAACTATTGGTTATTTGCTTTCAAATAATATTCATCAAATTGAAATGTTTTATGTTTCAACATGTGTTTTTTTAATCAGCCAAGACAGAAGTTTTTGAAATATTTTTATTTTCCTAGTTGTCACGCATCCTAATTGTATTAACTTAAATTATTTAACTTTGCTGGTATACTACTCTTTACCATACAGCATAATCTGTCTTCTAATAAATTTACAGGATCATCTGATGTCTCCATTCTTGGTTATAAATCCCTTTTTTGTTTATTAATGGCTCAGTAAATCTTTGAATATATTTTTATCATAATTCACAATTAGAGAACCAGATCTATGATGCAGAAATTGAGATGCAATCAAACCTTACAGAAAACTATTGGCTTGTCTCTAGTTGTTTTCCAGATAAATAGATTTATTTGCTA
>NW_015387961.1:9160-17632 GCF_001527695.2 Protobothrops mucrosquamatus | reverse complement strand
GATCATCTGATGTCTCCATTCTTGGTTATAAATCCCTTTTTTGTTTATTAATGGCTCAGTAAATCTTTGAATATATTTTTATCATAATTCACAATTAGAGAACCAGATCTATGATGCAGAAATTGAGATGCAATCAAACCTTACAGAAAACTATTGGCTTGTCTCTAGTTGTTTTCCAGATAAATAGATTTATTTGCTACCGCGATCTGGTAGCCCCATAGTAATAAGACTAGTGCAGATTTATATACATTTGTTTTTGTATTGTAGTCATGGCAATAGAATGCCAAATTCAAAACATCCAAAAATGCAAGCCTTGATACACTCACAATATTATGCGAAATGCAGAATATGAGAGCAGAAATGAGAATGGAAATATAGCTGTATGATTTTGTTCAATTTCTTAACCACTTTGTCCATGCTTCCACAAAAGTTTAATATATTACAAACAAACAAAAATGGAAATCATCAGGAATTTGCAAGGTTATCTTCAAATTACAGAATTTGGGTTGAGTAATTTCCTCCTTAATACTTGAGAGATACTATACCAAAAGACTTGCATGATATTACATTATTTATTTGTGGATTTCAAATGGGCAGGGAGTTGAAAGGTTAAACAATGCAATGTTTATCCCCAGAAACTTAGCTCATCTAAACATAATTAATTACTGAAAATAAACTAATTTGGCATATTATAGAACACATTGTTTGCACACTTGAATAGCTACTTCAATGAGCCATTGTGAGATGTTCTTACATCTTTTTACCATAGTTTTAATGAGACATATTTTGGCCTATTGAATTGTGTGAATGGGCACCTTGACAATAATTTTGTCTCAGGAAACTTTGCAAGCAGTCTATTCATAACATTTTTTCAGGGTGTACAAAATCCTAAAGATAAGGTATTAACATTCCATAGTACATACTTCATTGTAATATTAAACTAAAACATGCTAAGAAAAGAATTGTGAAATGTTTACAAATTCATATTTGTCCATTGTAACAAAAATTATCTAAAATAAGAGACATAGCAAATACCTGGCTTTCTAAGAAGTAGACCACATACCCATATTAAACATTTTAAATGTTCTGATTTTATTCAGGAGAAAAGCTGAAGCAAACTGGGAGTGTTATTGTCCATATGGACATAAAAGTTAAAATTCAATCTTTTATTATCCAGCAATAGAGTGATCAGGTGTGTTCTGTCCCAATTTATCCCTGAAATGTGTATAGCCTCCTTCTGTCATATCTCACTTTCAGCATTTCAGCATTTCAATTTTTTTCTAGCACTTAGAGAGTTAATCTTTTCACTTAGTAAGTGAACTCTTATTTAAGAACTCTTAAGTTCTGTGCGAAATATCTGAATTAAAAAATACACTGTTTGAATATGATGGAAAAACAATCTGACAGAAAGTATGGTGGCTGCAAAATGTATCAGAGAGGAAGAGCATTGTAGATTCAAAAGCAAAAATGTGCTTCAGAGTGGAGGATATTGGAAAAATAGGTCCTCTCTGCAACTCTGTAAAACAGCTGATTTTTCTTTGCTTTGATTTCACTGCACTGATGGCCATGCAATCCTGGGAAAAGACACTCTTGGTTTAAGGTGTTGCAGACCAACACAATATTTGCTCCATCAGGGTCTTCAAAGTTTGTTTGTGTCAAGAATGAAACTTTGGCAGCTACGTGCCTCTTCGTTTCAATTTGCCATTAGAGTAAGGGGGGGGGGAGATGTTGCTTTAGAATTGATTAGATAGAGAAACAAAACCTTTACCATTCCACTTAAGACCGTGAGAGCCTGAAACCTTTCCAAGGACACTGCAGCAGGTGTGGAGAGAAAAGAGATGGGTCCCATAACAAAAGTGAAATTGTTTACATGGACTACGTGAGAGAGTGGGGATTTGGCCAGAGAAATCATTGTTTAATTCTATGAACTGGTGTCTGGGCAGCTCAGAGTTAGTTTTGCTTCTACATTTCCATGCCATGTACCCAAAAAACAGTAAGATTTTCAGAAATGGAATGAACCTGGAGTTTTATTTGGATTCTTGAGCTGGATGTTGACAGTTTGTTTGTTTGCCATCCATCTTGTATCCAATGACTCTGGGTAGCTTTTAGCAGTAAAATCTGAAGTGCTCCAGAAAGATTAAATGTATACAAGTGGAGAGGCCTGAAAACATGTCATTTTCAGATAATGGAAAGCTATCCCCAAAAGTTAAGGTAAGATTAATCTCATATTACTAAGTGCTAACCTTCCTCGATAACAAGTCTAGCAAGGGGTCCTGTCCTTAAAGCTTTATGTCCAGTAATTAAGGAGAAGCAATTGTTGGATTCTCCTGGCTTCATTTCTTCTCTCAACCAGTATGAAAAATCACCACCAGTTCTTCTTCTTTAACCTGTGGCATAGGAGGAGTTGAGCTAGTGTGGACAGGTGACTGGGATAGAAGCTTTAGCCACTTTTCAGAAGTGACAGGTTACTGATATAGAACTGCACTGTGCTGGTAACCTTAAAACACTTAAACTTAAAACACCTTGCAGTGAGCTGAGTGGCAAACATTTAATAAATAAAATAAATTTAATAAAACGTTTTTTTTAAAAAAATTGTGCACACCTCTTATAAGCAGAACTAAAGGATATATCTTTAACTTCAGAAAAGGACTAATTATCATTTTATTGACAACAGCATATCAGCATAATAGTGTTATTAGTGTTACAGTGGAACTCAATTTCAGATGTGCATACTGTAGGCAGAAGTATCATACTGTACATAGAAGTAAAACCTTGGTAGCCCAGGGTTTTAAAACATTTTTCCCCCACAACATAAATTTTGAAGTTTGCATTAACATTAAGGAGAAAAAGAACTATTTCCCTTATGTCTAAACATGCATATGGTTTGATTTTTATGTTAGTAATTTTTAAAATTGCTTATTATTGTACATAGCTAAAGTAGGAACAATTGATTTCTTTTAGGCTCTAATTGGACATGATCAATTGTGAATCACTAGTGGAACAGGATGGTAATTCATCAATTGCTTAATGTTATAATGGCGATGGGTTGCCCTTTCAGCCGAAAAAAAAATGGTGTGCCCTAAGGGAATGTGATTTAAATCATTGTGCTTCTGACAATTAAATGGGTGTACTGTTGTCTGTTACAGCATCATTATTCTTAATACCGAGGTGAAAGCTGCTGAGTTTGGAAGAGGTCTATAATATGCTATGAGAGTCTTAGAAATTCTGTCCTTGGTGCTCTTGGTATATAAAAGCCTACAATTAAAGTATGCAGCCAGATTATGGGGAAGATGAAAACCAAATATTTTTTTAGGGGAAAATAATAGCTACAATTTTGGAGGAAAAAAGAATAATTGCTCAATTTTATGATTCTGCACATACAGGCATGTGTAGTTTAAACAGGATAATATTGCACTACAGTTTCTTATGTGGATTGATACCTGCATTATACACTAACGTTTTCCTAGCTGAAAGAAGACCATGACTGACATGTTCCTATGATGTGACAGAAAGAATCAAAACATTTACTTCTTTGCAAACACCAAAGTAACACTCATTATTGTCATTGCTAGAAGACTTCCTTCACTAAACCCTTCTTGCTCTAAGTCTTGGAAGAGATTTAACAGCATAGCCAGCAGGTCTCCTTATCACTGCTGACTATTTTTCCTCCCTCTCGATTTTAAGTATTTTATATGAATCTTCACCTGGATTGGGACCACAGCTGAAATTGGCTGAAACTGGTCCGAATAGAGCACCTGGGTTACTGTTATGATAGCTTTTGCCTTGCAGCCCCAATCTAGAAGCGTTTTGCAGGCTCATGTTGCTACTGCGATAAACCATTTCAGCTTGCCTAACATGCAAGCTGCCCAGGTTCGAATCTCAGAAGGGTATGGCTAGCTGATGAGAGCTAAATAGCTTAAAATAGCTATACTAGTCTTCCTTTAGCTCTTTGTCAGCAATATATATATGTGTGTATACACACACACACACACACAGCATCAATATCAAAGCTGATGCTTTCTGTTTATTCAGTTCTAACAAAAGTGTCTAAAATTGCGATCCTTTAAAAAAAATGCAATTCAATCAATGCCAATAGCCTAGCCAGAAGCAGCCAGGTGCAGAAAGCAGGAAGAGGCAGAGACTAGACTATGAACTGCAGAGACTAGACTATGAACTGCTTAAGGAGAATAAAATTAGCCAGAGAGAGAAAAAAAGTGTTACAAACAGTTTCTCTGAGTCAGAGGTGCATAGTTCACTCTCATTTTCCTCAACCTCAAACACAAAGGTTGCCGGCTCCCAGGTATAGTCAGCTGACTCCGTCGCTGACTATAGGGGGCGAAACTTAAGCTCCCTCAGAGAGGGTACGCAATCTGGGTGTCCTCCTGGATCCACGGCTGACACTGGAAGACCAGTTGACGGCTGTGGCCAGGGGGGGCGTTTTACCGGGTTCGCCTGGTTCACCAGTTGCGGCCTTTTCTGGACCGGGATGCCTTGCGCACAGTTACCCATGCTCTTGTCACCTCCCGCCTGGACTACTGCAATGCTCTCTACATGGGGCTCCCCTTGAGGAGCACTCGGAGGCTCCAGTTAGTCCAGAATGCAGCCGCGCGGGCGGTGATGGGAGTGACNGCGCACAGTTACCCATGCTCTTGTCACCTCCCGCCTGGACTACTGCAATGCTCTCTACATGGGGCTCCCCTTGAGGAGCACTCGGAGGCTCCAGTTAGTCCAGAATGCAGCCGCGCGGGCGGTGATGGGAGTGACTCGTCGCTCCCATGTAACGCCGCTGCTGCGCGAGCTGCACTGGCTGCCTGTGGCCTTCCGGGTGTGCTTCAAGGTGTTGATTATCATCTTTAAAGCGCGCCATGGCATCGGACCTGGTTACCTCCGAGACCGCCTTCTGCCACAGATTACCTCTCACCGGCCGATACGCTCCCACAGAGAGGGTCTCCTCAGGGTGCCGTCAACCAGACAGTGTCGGTTGGCGACCCCCAGGGGGAGAGCCTTCTCTGTTGGAGCCCCCACCGTCTGGAACGAACTACCCCCAGAGATCCGGGTGATTCCGGATCTCCCCTCCTTCTGCCGCGCCCTCAAGACATGGCTATTTCAGCTGGCAGGACTGGCCTAAGGGGATTTTAAATTTGGTTTTTAAATAACTTTTTAAAAAAGGAAGAAAAGGCCCATATTAAATATTTCTTTTTAACTATATTTTAAATTTTGTATATTGTATTGATTGTTTTGTTTTCTAAACTGGCTGTAAGCCGCCCTGAGTCCACCAGGAGAAGGGCGGGGTATAAATGTAATAAATAAATAAATAAAAGCCCAACAAGGTATAAAAACCCACTACTCCCATCTACATGCGGTCAGCTTTCCCAGAGCCACATTTCTGTCTGGCTCTGCTCTTCAATAACTTCAACCTTCTTTCTAAAGCAGTCTCCATTTTGTTTATTCCCGGCTTGGACTGGACCCTGATAAAGATTTTTCTTTCAAAAGACTCAACACCAGGTTTGTACGGAGGCTTCTTCAAAAAGCACCCTTCATACATTATGCAGACTTCTTGTGTACCAGTCTGTTTTGGAAGACTGCTTTATGCAGTGGTCTTTCCAAAGACCAGTGGATCTGTTATAAAATGCTGGTCAATCAAAATTGTGAAAGACTGTGTCACTGGTGCTGTCCCAAATGTGTGCATTTTCTGCTCCACCTTCACTAACTTTTTCCTATTTATATTATTGGAGTATAGTGATGACAAGAAAGAGAAAGGAAAAGAGGTGGAAAACTCAGATTCTGGATTTAGCTGCAGAGTTCAGTACAGAATGCTACTGAGTTCAGAGATGGAACATAGAGTAGAAACAGAAGTTCATCTAGAGCAACTGATATGGAAAAAATGCCTAATTAATTCACAATGACATTTCTTCATAATTCTACATATACTGTAGTACAATGCCATGATCAAAATGCAAAAGAATTGTATCTCACAAAAAAACGTAAGCTCTAAGTTTAGAAATTATTTCAAAGAAAACAAACAGTTTAACTATACCATGTATTTTTAATTCTAAAATTCTTGATACTGCATCAGATTCAAATGAAGGCCACAAAGCTAATCTCATTCACCGGGGATTAGAAACTATAATCCTACAACTAATACATTGGGAGTAAACCTCATTTTATATATCTTGTTTTTAAGGATGCAAATTTAAGATTATTGTATATCTAATGTGAACAGCAAATACACTGTCATTAAAATAATGTTATTAAGAAGTAAAATGACTATATGCCCCTTTCAGATCATAGTAAGCCAGTTTGTTGTAGTGATTAAGGTATCTGATTAGAAACTGAAAGATTGTGAGTTCTAATCATTCCTGAGGCATAAAACTAGCTATGTGATTTTGGGCCAGCCATTCTCTCTTGGTCCTATAAGAAGCAGACAATGGCAAACCACTTCTAAAATTTTGCCAAGAAAACTTTAGGGACTTATCCAGGCAGTTGCCAGGAGACTAAATCAAAGGTATACACACAAACTAAGAACAATGTATAGTTACTTCAGAATAAGCCCTGCTGTATTATATATATAAATAAGACATAATTCACAGAACAGAAGTAGAAATATTATCTTAGGGCATAATAAAGCTCTTTTCTTCACCTAACCTTATATGTCTAACCAGATCAAACTTTTTCTTCCTACAGTTGTTTCATAAAGCACAATAAGCCATGTTTTATTTAATCATGGTTTATTTTATAAGCCACAAATGACAGGATGCATATATGGTGTTAAACTATCAACCATGCTAATCAGTTATAAGGGAAGATTATAGTTTAGCATCATTTATTATCCCAGCCTGTTTATTGCAGGCCATATGTCGCTCAAAAATATTATTAAAATACCAAGATTTAACTTATTTTAAACATTACAAAAACTCAAAAGAGATAAATGCTAAACATATTTAAATTTCCCAAACTGTCTAGTTTGCACATTAGTTAGTATGCAGTGGACTTCCTTAAATCTGGATTGGTATGAATGTAGGTAGAACTGGTTTGGGGAAGAAAGCAAAGACCCATTAAGGAAGAATAAAAGACTAACTCAGCCCTGGAAAAATGCAAAACATGAGAAAAAATATTAAAGCAACCTATCCTGCTTTTGGTTGGTATGATTATGAAATGGAGCACAGAGAAACTCTGATAGATTTTTCAAGATTATATTATTTTACCTTACAGCAATAAAGAACATTCCTGGTATCCCTGGAAAGATGGACAGCAGCTAGGTATGTCTGAACTAAAAGTAACCTCCTTATCAGCCCTACTGGACTAAAAATTGCTGCCACGTTGTAAATTATTCTTGTTATCTTTCACCATCATAATCATATACATTCTAAAACACTCTCAGAGATAAATGTGCAGAAACAGTACTCAAGGTGCTAATGTAGCAGTTTTAAAATAGTTCAGGTGATATCTTTCCATGCATCTGGTGACTAAGTCAAGTTAATGCAACGGTATTAGTGTGATTGCTGTATATATTATTCCCCAAAGCCTATTTCCAAATATTTTTGTTAACTGATATAATGTAGGTAGTTGAACATAAGGTTTCAATGAATACAATCACTTCATTTTTCCTTTGCAGTTGTTACCGTGCACCATTGTACAAAACAACAATAATAAAAACTGAACTTGATTCAATATTATTGGAATAACTCATTTTTTATGCACTGAATGTCTACTACTTAAAACATTTCCACTATATTCTTCCACAAACAGAAGAATTTACATTAGCCATGAAAGTCAGCTGGGTGACTCTGGGTCAGTCACTCTGTCTTAGCAAAACTCACCTTGTGGGACTGTTGTTGTAGAGAAAATAGGGGGAGGAAGGTGCCTTGGGTATGTTTGCTGCCTTGAATTATTTGTAAAAGCAATAAAGGCAGGATACAAATGAATCAAAGTAAATAAACCTAGTGAAAGAAATAACACAAATCTGATATTTCATTCATCAAGAAAAAAAATCAGATGATTTTATGTGACATTGGGAAAAAAGACAATCGTTACATTAATTTATCTGCAACTGTAGCTAATAGAATCAGATGAACTAGAATGATTTGTTGCTAGGCCATCCCATCAAAAAGAGACTACTGCACTTTCTAACATTGTAGCAAACGTTTTGCTGAGAACACAACACAAAATCCTGGATCATAATACAAGGAATGATTTTGTAGTGCAGAATTTTCCATTATTTGCCTGATTCCTGCATTGTGCCAACAAAGCAAATTGGGTAATTTATGTAGATGACATCATTTGCATTATTTGTCTATTGATGTCATGACTTGTGATATATAGATATATATCCTTGAAATACAAATATTTTAACAGTCCTGCAGCAATCTATAGTATTAGGGCTACAATGAGACAATTTATACATTTAGAAATAGTGAATACATGTGGTAATGGAACATATTTCATGCACCATCACTTATTGCTTCAAATGAA
>NW_015387961.1:0-9130 GCF_001527695.2 Protobothrops mucrosquamatus | reverse complement strand
ATAAAGATGTTGCAATGAAAATGGACAAAGTGAACAAGCTCTGAGCTCAAAAGTCAAAAGGTTACTGTAGTGCGACACTTTGGTTAGTTTAATATTTAAACTCAGAACTCTGGTACTGCAACAATAATAAAATTGCTGGGAGTTGGGTGGCATATAACTATATATTTTTAAAAAGTAGGCAAATCAGATAATAACAAGATGTGGCAATGGCTCAGAGCAGAAAAGCTGAAGAAAGAGACAAAGAGGTTGATTCTGGCTGCACAAGACCATGCCTTAATGACAAATGCACACAAAGAGACAACTGAGAAGGCAGCAACAGACAGCAAGTGCCACTTCTTAAGGAAGTTGAAGAAACAGTGGACTGCTTGGTTAGCTGCTGCAAGAAGTTCACAAATACTAATTACAAACAACACCATGACAAAATAGCAATAATGATGTATTGGAAGATATGCAAGAAATATCATTTGCCTGCAAGCAAGAACTGGTGGGCCATAAAATAGAGAAAGTCATAGAAAATGAACAAGCTAAAGTGTTCTGGGATTTTAGAATTCAAACTGACAGATAACTGCCACATAATACCTTGGATTTAACAATTGTCAAAAAGAAAGACAAAAAAGTCTGGATAGTGGACATGGCAGTAGATGGAGACAGCAGAATAGAAGACAAAGAACTGGAGAAGTTAACAAAATATCTGAAAATTATGATAACAAGATCTGCAAATAGAAATAGAACACCTGTGGCAAAAGAAAGCAAAGGTAGTACCAATAGTGTAATCCCAAAACAACTGGAGCACCACTTAATAAGCTCAGAAAGCTACCAAGTCAGATCAGCTTCTTGATTCATCAAGGCATTAACAATTTTCTGTTCCTTGGATTGAAGAATAGGTTTAATGTTATATTTGTTTTACTGGTTTATCGTTCATTATCAATGTGAAAAACACAGTTACAAACTAGTACATGAAAAAAGAGGTATCTGTTGCCATGGATATTTGTGACTCTGGTATCCCTTTTGGATAGACATTTATATTCTCTATCTCCCCCTCCCTTTAATTTACCTTTTATGAAGTTGTCCTTGGAGTCCCATCAGCTCTTTCTTACCAAGGTCTTTCCGAGGCCTATTGCTTTTTAAAAAAAATATATACTCATTTACAGTATATAACTTGTGGACCAATTATTTTGAAGAAGTATAAAAACAATCATTTGTAAAATTGCAAATGTTAGGATTGAAAGGGAACTTGGAGATAAATCCAGCACAGCCCTTTTTCCAATGTGGGACTACTACTGCTACTACAGCATCCACAGCAGATGTTCAAGGTCATTCAAGTACCTAAGGCAAAAGACAATCCACCATTTTCGATGGCAGTGTGTTTCTCTATTGTAACCTCTCTTACAGTGAGGAATTTCTTCCTGGATTGATTTGTTTGGTAATCCATTAATTTGTTTTCTTGACTATCTGCGGTATTCTCAGATGCCAAAGTTCAGAAGTATCCTTACTCTTTCAATCTTGCTTTTTCCAGGTCCAACTTTTGCACGCATAGAGTGTCATGGTTTCAAAAAAAAAGCGACTATTTTGGACCTCCATCAAGCAAGAGGTTAGTGAACGCCCATACATCAAAAGTTTTTGGGTAATCCCAGAAGGACTTAACAAAGAGTTTTTAAAATTTTAAATTTTAATTGATGAAGGACATATAATCTAATTCAGGGGTCCCCAACCCCCGGGTGTAGCTCATTACTGGGCCATGGCCTGTTTGGAACCGGGCTGCATGAGCAGCAGGCTGGCACAAGAGCATGTGTGCACAGCTCAACTTATGTGGGCCGGTTTCCCTCTCCCCACCCTCCCACCAGGCCACCCTGATCTAATTCACATCTAACCTGCATCTGCATTATTACATTGTTTTCTTCTCCCTTCTTCTGATTTTCTTTTGCCACCATAAACTAGCATAACACTTGTTCTATAATATCTAAATGTTGAATAGTAAAGATTTACATTCCATTGGGCGGCGTTTGATCTTCAGGGTTTAGTGACAAAAGACTTCCTATTTTTTCACCAGCTACCTTGCCTTTGAAGATGCTAACTAAAGTTGCTGGTGAAACACGAGGAAATCTATTGTCTAGACCACAGTCAGTAAGCCCTAAAGTTCAGCACTGCTCAGCAGATATCCTTCATGAAAGTTTAAGCCATTTATTATCTACATTTCTTTGATGAATCTTATGCTTTTTTGTTCTATGGTATGTGATCAGCATTTGAGTTAGTTGGTCTCTGCAGAGCTTGTCTGACGGCCGAATGAAAGCATTCTATCCCACTGTAACTTTGGAGTGAATCATAAACAATCTGGAATATCTTATTTAAAAGGAAATTGAATCACAACTCTCCTTTAGCTGATATCTTTAATTCTTTTGGCTGATTTACACACAGATATTTTGGAAAAATAGAAAAATAAAGAAAAAACGTTTTCCTTGGTTTCCCAGGCCTTAAAATGAGTAAAGTTTTTAAAGTGAGGCTTCATATGATTGCAGAACTAATTCTGGATTAATTTCAGATTAATTGATTTGACAGAGCCAAATTTAGGCTTTGAGATCTTGAGATAAAGGAAAATAATGGTGTACATGCCGGGTGTGTATGTGTGTGTGTGTATGGTGAAAGAGAATGAGTGCCAGGGGAAATATACCCATTAACCAAACAGCTCTTTTTAATGGGTGTGACCTGTCTCAAGAGAGCAATTTAGTAAAATTTCAGTTTACAAGATATATCATCCTCTCTAGCCCCTTAAGATGCTTTCTAGCACTCCAGATTGTACCTTATCATATTCTGAATTTACAAAGTCCCCAGCCACCCCTTTTTAATTTCTAAAGATGTCTATGGGAGTCAGGTGCAATATGTTTTCCTAGGAATGAAAGCATTTTGCATGCCAGTTTTGCTTTGAAACAAGCCAACTACCTTCTCAGGAGGAGGAGGAGGAGGAGGAAGAAGAAGAAATGGTAGGGGAATGGTGTACAGCAAGGGAGGTGTCACTTATTTGTGGGGTATTATTGCTCCTTAACAGGCAACAAGAAGACTCTTCTCATTGACTTTCTCTACATACAGTACATATTCTATCTACTTGCATTTTTCTGACGATTTTGGCTCAAAGTCTCTGTACTGCTCAACAGTATATGAAAAAAACATTCAAGCAAAAACAGTCCTTCAGGTCTAATACTGTATCATTTCTCCTTCCATGTCATTATCCATAACTGTTTACAAAGTCAAAAATGGGCATATTCTAAACAGGAACATCAGATTCAGTAAAATTATAAGTTGAATGGAGCCATTTTGTAGACATTCTGAAGGTCTTGGAAGTGAATTTCCTATGGAGTGAGTAATTTTTGGCCTGGTTAATGATTGGGTTAATGGTTTAATGAGATATCTGAAAGTTATTTGTGTGATGGATCAGTTGACCCAGGTAACATAACTCTTCTCAATTCCTGTAGAGATACTGTTGTATTTTAAAGAGCTGAAGCAAAGCAATTAAATTTCAAACTTTCTATAAAATATAGGGATTGATCTACAGCAGGGGTGTCAAACTGCTGGCCCGCAGGCCATATGTGTCATGCAGAAGCCGATATATTGTGCGACATCACGTGACGTCATGAGTTTGACATGTCTGATCTACAGCATCTCTTGTTTAGTTGTGAGCTAAATAACCTTAAAGAAAGGTACTGTATGTGCAGCCCTACTCAAGTCAGTAATATTGGCTAATAATACTGTCTTGCCTTAATGGGTGGTTCATTTTAATTTTTTGTTTAAATGCTAACCATATTCCTTTTTTAAAAAATTTAAAAAGATTTTAAAAGATTACATGCAGTTTTAAAAGATTACATACAGAAACTACACCTGGAGTTGGTTGGTAATCCTTGCTCCATCTCCTCTGTATATCATGCCTATGAGAACTTCAACATTTTGATTATTTTTAAAATGTTTATGAATATGAATGATTTCATGAAATATATGTACAGGTTTCATAGGTAATATATCTACTTCAGGGTTAATGGTATTTAAAACAAAATATTGGCTTTTGATAGATTTGAAATGATTAAAGATAAACAAGTGTGCCACCATGCCTGTTAAGTTCTTCCTGATCAGTCAGCCAAAGAATAATTCATTTAAAATGGTCTTGAAATGAAGTTGAGTGGATAGCTAGGACGGAGTCTTTTAGTGTCTGGGTGTAAAACAAAAGGGATGGATTAACCTAGTTTTTAAATTATAATTTACAGTAGTGGCCAAAATTGTGGAAACCTTTTGGGAAAAGTGTATAGTAGAAATGCCACCTTTGGTTAAGTTTCCACCAATTTTTCTTCTAATTTCTTCAAAAATACACTTTTCCCAAAAAGTTTCCACAATTTTGGCCACTGCTGTACATTGAAATTGGATATACAACATACAGCATAGGAGAATTATGAATAAAGCAGCTGGTGTGGCATCATTCAATAACAATATGAGAAACCAGCAGAGGTTTCTTCAGTGGCAGCTGGTGAGTGGAGTATTTTTTTCTCCTTAGAAACTGAATCAGCAGTTTACCACATTCTTTTCAAAGAAGCATTTGGCAGTTTAAATTCTGAAAAGGCAGAAATTTTAGAGCTTAAAGTTTAACTACTCTGCAGACATCCTGAATGGGCTTTGGGGATCCATGGTGTTGGTTTAAAAATCCGAGCTCCAGTTAAGCCTGCTATAGGTGTCTGTTACTTTCTTATCATTCAAGGAAAAAGGGAGTGCATGAATACTATTTACTGCATATTTTATGGGGTTCTTCAATTTCAAGAATATCTTTACCAAAAAAAATGCAATTGCCAATTAATGAGTGAACATTCTCTTTTTTGAAACTGGACCTACATCATCAGGCTTACCTAATGTCAAGTATTAAATGCTGGAAGTCAAAAACTGGTGCTACTCTTCTGATTTGGGAATATACACATATAGCACTGTTGGTATTAGGATCTAAATACAATAGAACTCTAGTATTTCTGGAAACAATTATTTCAGTTAGAAAGTCATGGAATAGAATGTCTAATAAAAACAGATTTGAACCTTTTTCCATGCTAAATTTACTTTATGGGGAAATCTAACACTAAGTATTGGAAAAAAGATGGTAATTTGGAAAATGGTGGTGAATTTTTAACACTGTTGTGCTGAGAGACAAATATCTATCAGGGTTAAATCTGTGACAATATTTACAGCTATAATGTTTGTTACCAACATTGTTTGAACTATCAGCATTTTCAGCTGCTGAGATACCCAAGATATTAGTAAAACTGGTTAAATCTTTTAAAATTAAAAAGCCCTACTATTCATTGCATGGATATTTGTTATCAATAAATCAATAAATCAACTTGATATGCAGATATTAAAAGCTGAGTGGAATAAAGACTTAGAAGTTCCTAGATATTGCCCAGACAATAGAAGAGTGTCTTAACTTTTATTTCAAGAGTGTCAATGAACCCTATACTATAACTTATACAATAAAGGAATATTTAGAATTTACTGGACTCCATTGTGCCTGTATAGAAAAAGAATGTGTAGACAGCATCTTGATGGAGATGCAATAAGGACAATGTTACTTTTAAATACACATTTTTACAATTCCTATACTTACTAAATTTTAGAAGAAAGTAGTGGACATAATAAATGTGGGATTCAAATATGTGAACAACCGGTTCTCTGTGTGGATGCCGCTTCCAGATGCTACTTTTGTTGATTCTGGCCCAAAAAAAATAGCTACTGATTCTGCCGAACTGGTGTGAACTGGCTGAGTCCCACCACTGACTATGCTACAAAAGCTACAATTTTCAGAGGTTAATATTCTCTTTTTTTTTCACTCTTGACATTTTCCAGACTCTCCTCTACAAGCTCAAGTCTATGGTCACTTACTTCTGCTTTTTGCTCATTCTCCTCCACCCTTTCTGCTACTGCGTCCACATAGTCAGCCAAACCTTTAAAAGCAGTTGCCACATTCGCACAATAATCCTCCTGCTTCTGTGCTAGATCTTGCTGTTGTTGTGATAAATCCAATTGTTGCTGCGATAGTTGATCAAATCTATTTTGCATTTTAACATCCATCTCTTGAAACATCTCAGTCATTTGTTTAATAGTTGTGGCCATCAAATCCTGCAGCTCTCTGCCAGAGGGCGGTGAGGACGAAGAAGATGGAGGGTGTGACGGGTGGGAAGTTTTTGAAGTTGGCTGGGGTGTCTGAGTCATCGGAGATGTATATTTTACAATCGAAGGCACAGTTTTTTTCGAAGCCATATTTGCAGTAGAGTCCGATTTGTTAAAAAGTCTTATAGGCAATTCAGCCAAGGCAGATAATACACCAGTTAAAAGTAGCAAAAGTTCAGACCGGAAATCACTTTCACTTCTTGCTGAAAAGTATCAAGCCATCGCCATTTTAAGTTCACTTTCCCTCAATCCACCTCAGATATAGGGAAGAACATATTATCCAAGTTAGAGTATAGTCCAAAAGTAAAAAGCAAACTTCCAGGGTCGGTTCGTCTGCTTACAAGGCAAACTCACAGTTCACTTTAAGTTGCAGCGGTGGCGGCGGCTTCTAGCTTCGCTACGGCGAAGGCGTCCTGGATTGCGGAGAAGCCCGGGGCTCCGGAGGAGTTCTCACCTACATCGTCCACAAGGGACGACTCGGGAACTCAACTCCTACCTCGGGCAGCTCACCTCGGGCAGCTCACCCCTATGCCCAGGGGAAAGGTATCAAGCCGTTTGACAGCTGATGCAGGCTGTCAAAACGGCTTTTACGCAGAAACAGGCGGGAGCAGCAGGCAGCTGCGTCCAGCGAAGTCGCCTGCCACCGGAAGTCCAGGTTAATATTCTCTTGAAATAGATACGTACTACGTGGAATTTGACAACTGTAGAGTATAAGTGTATTCTCTGTGTTCTTATTATAGCTAAAAGACTGATATTGCAGCATTGGAAAGATAAATGTAAAACCCCATTTATTCAATATATTGAAGGCTTGATTATGTGAGCAGATTTCCTATAGACATAGAACTGTATGGCTAAGTATAATGAAGTACAAATATAGTAGGCTTTAAAAAGTATCATAGTTATTTATATAAGGGGATATATAAACTTCCTTTTTATGACCCTATAATCCCTTAATTCTGGGTAGAGTCAGGGACACTGGATGGAGCCCAGCATTTACTGGCTGGATGCCCTTCCTAACTCCATGTGGAATTCACAGCAGATCTTTTTTTTTTTTTTAGAGCCCTAAAAGAGAAATGTCTGCCATTACCTACAACTGAATTTTCAAGTGGGAGGCGAGTGTCTTCACCAATGGGCCAAGTATTATACTTCATATTTTTATTTTTATTTTCTGTTGCGTGTTTTTCATTTATTTTTAAGCACTTGTTATTTTTTTTTTGATAACGTATGTATGTTTGTGCTTTGTTCCTTTTGTTTTAAATTTTTTTATGTTATTTTTAAAAACCAATAAACATTATTTAAAAACCTCATACTTACTTACAGAAAGGTCTGAATATTCTTATAGCCCTGACTACTTGAATTATTTTTAATCCTACTCACATATTTTTTTAAATAAATATGCTATTACTTCATTGGTATGCTAATAGCATCTCTAATTATGTTTGTATGCATATGTAATCTGATATCCCCTGCTTCCCTCCTATCAATGCAAAGGACAGCTTGGTTTCAATACATTTCTAAATGTCTGTTGTTTCAATTTTCATTCTCCAGGCTTTTTATTATACATTCTTCCATCACATTTCTTATTATTCTCTCAGTCTTTCCTTTACGGCATAGCTAAGCTTTCCAAACATATCACCTGAACTGTCCTGGGAGAGTTTACATTAAAAAAAATATATATAAAGCCAAAGAAATGAAAACCACTGATTTTTTTTTCTTCCAGTCTTTCTAAGCGGTGCTTTTTTTTTCTCTTTTTTTTTTGCTTGACAACTCTACATTCCATATGGACCTTTATTCATTGGGGAAAATATATAGAACAAGGGAATGGTTGAAATCATAGGAGCTGGTGTATGTTTTGTGACTTAAGCGAGTATTCTAAGTTTGATGGCAAGTATTGTATGTTAAACTCATTAACTTTAAAATGGACATTATGTGCACATCCAGGAACGTGTTCTGTGCAGAATCATACAAATGGCTGAATCATGTGGATGCATAATTTGAAAAAGGTTTTATTTCTTGGGAGGAAAAATAAAAGGTGCTTTTCTTCAAGGAGATAAAATCTTTCTTAAATCTGAAACATTTAACAAGGAATTTTATCGTTTTTTTCTGCTCACCTTATTTCAGTGAATTATTTTTCTCCTTGGGGAAAAAAAATAATAAAAGAAAAGCTATTTTTTGTTAAAGTGATAGAAATGAATTTTTGGAAACAACAATAACAAAACAAACATAATTAATTTTAATTACCCCTTACTTCATAATTCACTGTCATTCACAAGCTTGGGTATTTGCATGCACTCTCCTACTTACCAATTATTTATAAGCACTTTAAAAAATAGAAGTTTCAATTCAGATCCTCTACTGCAGGGCTTTTCAACCTTTTCACCCATTGTACCACTTTTAGGATATGGCAATATCCGAGTACCACTAGTCGCCTAGCAAGGTGTCAAAAACTTGATGACTAAAAAAAAAAAAGAGAAAAAAGTGATAAAGTACAGGTAGTCCTTGACTTACAACAGTTCGCTTAGTGACTGTTCGAAGTTACAACGGCACTGAAAAAAGTACCCCCCAAGCCACAGCCGAGCAAGACACCTGCCTGCCCACCTGGTGGAGCTCTTCCTCCTGTTTGAGGTTTCCATTGTTGTGAGCATTTCTGTTAAGGATTGGCAGTGGGGGTGGGGTGAGGGGGTGTTTGGTTTTTATTCCCCCCGTCTGCTGGATGGTTGCAGCAGGTTTTGGTCACTTCAGATTTATTTATTTATTTATTTATTTAATTTAATTTATATGCCGCCCTTCTCCCGACGGGACTCAGGGCGGCGCACAACATATTTAAAACAAAACATAAATACATTCCCCCCCCGATAAAACCGAATTAAATCAAATTTTAAAGTTGTGTCTCTGTCAAATTGCTAAAAAATAAACCCCATATAAAATCCTCCCTAGGTCA
>NW_015387960.1:468289-494231 GCF_001527695.2 Protobothrops mucrosquamatus | reverse complement strand
TGTTATTCTCTTTATGCTTTCATTTTCCAGGCTTTCTGATTTCATATTCCAAGTCAAATAGCATATTTACACTGAAAGCTTTCACCTGTATTTATTCCTTCCCTAGATTGGGGGTCTCCAAACTTGGTAATATTAAGACCTGTGGACTTCAACTCCCAGAATTTCACAGCCATCCATGTTGGCTGGGGAATTCTGGGAGTTGAAGTCCACAAGTCTTAAAGTTGCCAAGTTTGAGATCCCTGGCCTAGATGATACAAGGTGGACATGTCTTCCCAATGGCCTAGGTTAGATTTTGGATTTGATACGCTCCCACCATCTAAAACTGAACATGGATAAAATAGAGGTTATTATGTTTTAGTCAGATCATCTCATCTCATCCCTTCCTTTCCTATTTCTCTTTTTTTCCCCAAGGCTGTCAGTTATGGGTCTCCCTGGGTGTAAGGAACCTAGAAATCTAAATCAATAACTATGTTTAAGGACTTTCACAGAATAATATCACAGAGTAATATTATACAAAGTTGCTATTTGTGTTTAATTAACATTCCAAGCTCTTGAGTCATGGCCTGGTTTTGTCACTGTTGAATTATTGTAGCAGCCCTATTGGCCAAGTTACCTGAGACCTCCCTCCCACTTTTCATTTGTTTCCAAAATGCTGCGGTTTGTACTATTCTGGACATTCCTTATAGGTAGTCCACAACTTACAATTGCAATTGGGATCAAAATTTCTATTGCTCAGCAAGGCGGTTGTTAAGTGCATTGTGCCTGATTTTTCTGCCACAGTTGTGAAGTGAATCATTGCAATCATTAAGTGAATCATATGGTTGTTAAGTGTATCCAGATTCCCCCCTTCCCTCCCCCCCATGACTTTGCTTGCCAGAAGCCAGTTGGGAAGGTCACAAACAGCAATCACAGAACTCTGGGGCACCACAATGGTTGCAAATGCATGCTAGTTAACAAGTGTCAGAATTTTCATCATATGCTACAACAGGCATAAATGTGAGGACCAGTTGTAAGTCCCTTTTTTGAGCATCATAACCAAATGAATGGTTGTATTGTGCCCAGTTCTTTTTATGACCAGTTGTTATGTCAAGATAATGATTTAAAGGCTAACCAGCTGATGTAATGTAAGGTAGATGATGCAATGATAGGAATCACTCGGCAGGTGTCTGTATCCCTTTAAGAGCCTGAGTATAAAAGGGAAGGTTTTTGCTGGAGTGTCTCTCTCTCGTCCGTTTCCTACTGTAATTGCTGTATGTTGGAGTTTGCTGTATTACCACATGTATGTATTTTGTTCCTAGTGTATATTGTAGATAGTGTATCATAATAAACCACCATTTAATACAAGCCACTGTTTACTGTATTTATGTCAGAAGTCCTTACCACACCCCTGGCTCAAATAAGAAACAAGCCGGTGAGTTCACAGTTGGCTGGCTTTAATCACAGAACGTTCTGGCATGTGTTTAGTCACAGAAACAGCAAACAAAGTTAGCGCTGGGAGAAATCGCCTCCCAGCACCTTACATATGTGTTTCCCAACTGGGTCCCACCCCCACCTACCTAACCAGCATCCGGTGTGCAAGTTGATAAGAGTAGCCAGGCAGGACACATTGCAGGCTCCCGGCTTCGTGTAGCTTCCCTGCGCCGACCAGCTGCTCGTTAGGCTGCGCTGCAGGCTTCTGGCGCCCTGGTGCTTCCCTGCACCAAACAACTGTTTGGCAGGCCGGCCGTGGAGCCAGTCAGCTGTTCGGCAGGATGCCGCCACACTCTGTCTTCGACGCTCCAGGTAATGGGGGAGGGAAGGGCTGTCGCGGTTGGTTTTGTCGCTGGCCTCCTCCGCTGTATCTGGACACCCCCAGGCGCCGTCCTCGTTCCCCTCCTCCCTCTCATCAGTGTCGAGCCTACAGAGGCTTGACAATTTACTCCTGAGTTACCTCAGCACAATAAGACTGTGCATGCTCTAACATGTTACTTTGAGTAGGAACTCAAGGAAGGTATCAGGGCAAATGAATAGAACTGAAACATCATATCCTCCATAAGAGTAGAACCCACATATCTGAAAGAACTGCACGTGGGTTCATGGACCGGTTTGTTGATCCAATGATCAGACTGAGGTTATTTGGTTCTCATTAGAATAGCCACACCAGAGTTAGAGCCTTTCCTCACAAATTCTTTAGAATACATAGCCATCAAGGATATTTTGGGAGTAGGCTCACTTAAAATTTAAAAAAGCACTGATAACCCTTCTTTAACGCATGAAGTTGATAATGTAATGTAATATAATATATAACCTAAGAAAGGCTCACCTGTTATTTTGAGTATCTAGATATTAATGGGATTTTAGTTTAATATCTCCTTATTTTATATGATGCTGGTATGTACTGTACTGAGTTACTATGCTGCACCTAGTTATAGGTGCATAATAAATGTACTGATTATTTATACATCTTTTTCACTGAATTCAAAAAGGTCTTATTTCCAATTACGGGCAACATAGGGCTGTAGCTGATATGACATAAAACTTCCTAGATCTTGTTCCATTTCAAACCACACTACAAAGTGGCAAGAATTTCTTTGTGAACATTAACATGGATTATTTTCACACCTATCTAACAAACAAATCCACATGATACAAAAAATATATATCCTCTTCATCTTCTTAGAAATCCATTTGTTGGATTTACTTAATTCTGTGATGTGTTAAAAGGGATGATTCCATCCATGGGTAATTTAGGAAGATCTGTGAACCAAGTTACCCTGGTGTGTTTAACAAACAAAATTTAAAACAAAGCCTTGCTCAATACAGTATAGGTAGTCCTTGACTTACAGCCATTCAAAGTTACAATGGCACTGAAAAAGTGACTTATGACTGTTTTTCACCCTTATGACCATTGTGGCATCCCCATGGTCATATGATCAAAATTTGGATGCTTGGCAACTGGCTTGTATTTATGATGGTAGCAGTGTCCCAAAGCCTTGGGATCACCTTTTGTGACCTTCTGACTAACAAAGTCAATGGGGAAGCCTGTTGTTACTAGCTTAATAACTGCAGTGATTCACTGAACAAGTGTGGCAAGAAAGGTTGTAAAATGGGGTAAAACTCCCTTAATTGTCTTGCTTAGGAATGGAAATTCAAGCTCAATTGCAGCCGTAAGTCAAGGACTACCTAGTCCTATGTGAACCCAGCCAGGAAATCCAATGGGCGATGAGGGATGGTATAGAAACTGGATTGATGAATCTGTATTAGAAGTTGTGGTGGTTTTGTGGTGGAGCGGTAATAAGAATTTAGAATTATTTTCTGCTAATGGGTCGCACTGTTGAAAGAATTAGAATTGGGATGCTTGGCTGCTCTGCTAAACTAAGATGATCCTAGGCTATTTGGGGGAATAAATTTATGTTTGGTCTGAATGATTAGTGGGTCTGAAACAGGGGGGATATGCCTATTCTGACATGCAGGTTAATCTTTATAAGTAGATCTGCCTCAACGTTTCGATCTATATGTAAGTCTCTACCTTCTTTTCTTGCATGGCTTAATACGGTAGGGCCAACATACAGGCAGTCCTCAACTTACAGCCATTCAAAGTTACAATAGCACTGAAAAAAAGTGATCTATGACCAAGCCTCACACTTACCACCATTGAAGCATCCCCACAGTCTTGTGATCAAAATTTGGGTACTAGGCAACCGGCATATGTTTACGATGGTTGGAATAGCCCAGGATCATGTGGTCACCATTAATGATCTTCTCAGCCAGCTTCCAACAAGCAAAGCCAACAGGAGAAGCAGGATTCGCTTAATGATCACACAATTCACTTAACCGCAGTGATTCATTTAACAACAAATCTGATTGGAGAGAGCATCTCAGTTTTAATTTATAACTTTGTTTTTCTAGTCTGGTCTACCTCAAAGGACTGACAGCGGGCAAAATTCATCTAACTTATTGATACAAGTGATATAGATCAGATTGATCAGATTAAGAGAAAATGCATTATCTAAAGCAACCTATTGAGTTCATGGTTAATGTAAGACTCCACCCCAGTTCATGTACCATTCTGTTTTATGCCATGCCATTTATTATTTCCTAACTTCTTGAATACCTCCTAGAATGGAGCCGAAAGAGTCTGAGTACGCCACAAGTTATTGGTCTCACTTTTCAGAGGCGATGCTCTTCCGAATGTATTTTGTGATCCTCAACAGTGCATCTGCTGACAGCTGTCGAGCTGCTTCGCTTTGTTGTCACCGCATCCAAAAATAAAGCACCACAGTAAAATGGACACTTTGGTGTCTGACATCTGCCATGCTGCTATTAAGTGCAGAGCAAACAAAACCACATTACTAGACTAATTAAATTGGCCAGTTGCACACAGCAGACTACCTACTTTGCACACATACTAACATCTGGGTTTTGCCCCCACCCAGGTTTGTCTTCAACCTCAACACCCGAGGAGATTTTTAATACATTATCCTAGGACTGGATGTAGAGTTGGGCTTCCTTGGGGGAACAAACAGTTGCTGTTCTAAACCTAGGAAGTTCACAGAAATCGTAGAAGTATATATGAAAATGCACAATGTGGCACATGTGCAAACAGGAAATTCCTGGTGATGGTTTTGCTCTATAGGTTGTCCCTGCAGATTCAATAGGAATGTTGTTATATAGTTTTGGCTAAGCAGGATGTATCCCAGTCTTCAGAGAGAGATAAGCAATTAATCCAGAGATGATTAATCCAGTGCTGGGCTTGTTCATAGGATTGGAACTTTAGAGCAATATTATAAAATATGGGTGCATCAGATGGGTGTCAGAATCACCAACAACCACAGGAAGCTACATTAAACCAGGTGTGATTGCTTGTGCATCCACTTCAGTATTGGCTGTACCATTTAGCATTATCTCTGCACACTTTCAGGAAGATTTGCTAATTGATGCTTTTAAATCCCAGTAAGATGTGAAGGATTAAGCCTGTACTTTTCTGTATACAAAGTATACACCAGTGGTGGCGAACCTATGGCACGGGTGCCAGAGGCGGCACTCAGAGCCCTCTCTGTGGGCACGCACATCGTTGCCCCAATCCTAGGCCTTCATCTGGGTTTTATAAAACCTTTTCACTTTAGGCCTCTGCCGCCATGTGCAAAAAAACCCAAAAAGGTTCAATCAGTCAATTTCAACTCGTGGGAAAAAAAAGATCTTGCAAAGTTGGAATTGATTGATTGAACTTTTTAGTCCCACCCAGTTTGCCATTACCACTGCAGCCATGCCCGCCCAATGAGCCACACCCACCCAATGGGCCACACCCACCCAATGGGCCACACCCACCCGGCACTCGACGATGCATAAGTGGGTTTTGGGTTGCAGTTTGGGCACTCAGTCTCTAAAAGGTTCGCCATTACTGGTATACACAGTACTCTACTGCATAGCTGGAATGTTTTTCTTTTTGTGTCTTCGAGTCACCATTGACTTCTCGCAACTATCTGGACTAGTCTCGGCAGTTTTCCTAGCAAAGTATTTCAGAACCGGTTTGACTGCTTTCTAGGGTTGAAAAAAAAAACTGACCCACAATGACCTGGCTATCTTCCTACCTAAGACAGCATTAGAATTCACAGTTTCCTAGTTTCTACCCTGTTGCCTTAACTATCATACCAAACTGGCTCTCAAGAGTTGGAATAACATTTAAAGTGGTAGGAGGGAGAGGTTGAAGGTCTGTCAGTGACAGAGCATTGACTGGCAAGATCAATAATCCTGAGTAGATAGCTCTCCTCCTCCTCCTCCTCCTCCTCCTCCTCCTGTTCCTCCTGTTCCTCCTGCTCCTCCTGCTTCTTCACATGTACTCAACTGAGCAAATCAGCAAATCAAATCAGCAAAGCAAAAATATTTAGTGTACACTGACACACAGAACAAACAAGAAAGGGATAGCACCATCTGTTCCTTCATCATTAACATCATGATGGTGAGCTATGTCCCATATAGCATGATGCTGAGGGGGGGGGAGGGACCACTTTGTTGAATAGATGTTGCTGCAGCCCTTTGACAAATGTTTCCAGGGCAGTCTACAAAGAAAAGGAATAAAACAATAGTAAACAACAATAAATAAACAAGGCTGTCAAAAGGCGACCCCCAGGGGGAGGGCCTTCTCTGTGGGTGCCCCTACCCTCTGGAATGAACTACCCCCCGAGATTCGGACGATTCCGGATCTCCTTACCTTCCGTCGCGCCCTCAAGACATGGCTTTTTCAGCAAGCGGACCTGGCCTAGGGAGGATTTTATACTGGGTTCATTTTAAGGAATTTGAAATAACACAACTTTAAAATTTGGTTTAATTCGGTTTTACAGGGGGGGATTGTATATATGCCTTTGTTTTAAATATGTTGTGCACCGCCCTGAGTCCCGCCGGGAGAAGGGCGGCATATAAATTAAATTAAATAAATAAATAAATAAATAAATAAGATGAAAAGTAATTATAAAAGAACAACTGAATGCAGCACTGAAAAATAAAGCAGTTTTAAAAGCCTCGCAGAATGAGTGTTTTTTTTTTTTTTTAAAAATAGCATATAAAAGATGATTGAGTCAGTGAAAGGGACAGACCTCAGAGTATTTTGAATGGGGCCAACACTCTTGGTTCCAGATTTCTTTCATTTAGGCAGTTTTGAAAGGTTTTAAAACCTTAAGGTGCCTTAAAAGTTACAGGTTTTGAAGTGTGTGTGAATAAACCTGTCTAGGGTTCCATGAAAATCTTATGGAGCTCTATGAAAAAAAAGGGCAACACAAACAAAGCCAAGTTCCTATCATCAATATTTTGCCTCTTGATCAGGGACCCCGGGGAATTATTTTAAACAAGTTCTTCAGCCTCAAAAAGTCTGAAAAGTCTTGCCTTAATCTTTTACATATCATCCTTCATAATAATAACATCCCTCTGTCTGAAGATCTCTAGTGAAGGATGCCCTCTCTGTAATTATCCTTTTTTTTAAAACATAGATTTCCAAAATAGTCGAAATTTCTGTTATTTTTATAAAGGAATCATTATGGGGCCTTTTTCCTCATCAGAATTCTCCCAATGTTGACAAGTTCCTATGAAAAGATAAGCATTCACAGAAAACCTTTAGGAAATCTGCACTGCACAATTAAGGCCATATTGATGAAAATAACTTTACAACCTTTCCATATTGATCAGTTGGAAAGATATGGAGAATTTTATACAGACTTTTATCATTGTTCAGAATCATTATGGCAAATCCCACAAAGGCATATAAGCCAAACCTGAACCTGTAAAGGCTTAATTTTAAGATGTATCACTTTTATCTAAGAATTCATCTATGGCAAAGGACTATTTGACTCATCAGTCTTGACACTTTTTGGCTACTATATTTTCTAACCCAACCATTCCTAACCAATCACTTCACTGTGAATTTTGTTGCTATGCCCCTGGAGGTACCTCAAAGAAGTCATTATTACTATAGAAACCTGACAATTAAATAGCATCTGAAAAGTATTATTCCCATTACTTTGTATACAGGGTACAAAGTACACAACAACATGCATGCGTTTCTTACAGAACATCTGTTTCTGATATAGTGAAATAATCAAGGGGCTTCGTTGAAATTAGTTAAAATAGATCTTGTGTTTCTTTCTTTCTTTTTCATTCATGGGTTCTGATAGATATTAAATTCCTTGCAAATTCCTTACAGAAGATCAACCTACATTATTAATTTGAATTAACCTTCAATTTTGTACATTTCATGGAATTTTATCAGTTTTGAGTGTGGTTCGATAGTCAGTCGTGAATCTACCTTACTGTGGTACCATCTAAGCCACTTTAAGAACCTGCCAATGAGAATGTCATATAGAACCTTGTCAAAAACATTGCTGAAACTGAAATAGATTACATCCACAGCATTCACCTTCTCCATTAAAATAGTTACCTTGTCAAAGGAGGTGAGACCTGATTTTGACACAGCCATGCTTAGGAAGCACTGCATTGTCTTCAAAATGCTAACAAAACACCTGTTTGATTATTTGCTCTTTCCAGTATTGATGTTAGGCTTACCAGAAAAAAACCCCCACTGAAATCCTAATTTTTCCTTTCTTTAAGTGGGAGGCCACATTTGCTCTTCTTAGCCTTCTGGCAGCATCTCAGTCCTCTAAAACTCCTCAAAGACAATTGACAGCTCTTCGGAGTACATTTCATGCCCGTGGAGTTGAAGGCATTTATTCCAGGTCTACAAAAACCATTTCCATCAGACCTGTCAAACAGTTCTTCGGTTAACAGCAATTTTGCTAAAACTAAATCCTATATTCATTCTATCTTCGTTTAACGAAACTCACAACAATCAAGATTTATACCTCACATGCACCCCAAAAGCCTAAGTGAAAACATACTATTGTACTGAAGCAAACAATTTGCAGTTACATTTAATATAAAAAAGATTCACCAGACTGTGAGGCCTCCAGTTCAAAAATCAGCTGAAAAAGAACTTTTAGCCCAAAAACATTTGTTAGTGAAAGTTGTTAGGAAAGTCAGGTTGCATTTTCTGTTCAGAGACAAAGAATGTGGGTGTTACTTACAGTTCTGAAAAAATACATATAGCCCTTTTTGAAATTTCCAGGAAAAAAAAATATATAACAGCAGAATCACCATTCAAATTTTGAAAAATGTTTTGCTTGAACTATTTGCCATTTTAATATATAAGCTAATGAGAAGCGGGTTGAGGTGACTGTAGTCAATATTTTCTGTTTGATAATGGCGCCAGGCCTTCAGACGTTTGACAGATCCTTCCAGGAACAGGAAATATTCATCTGTGTTTCAAAGCAACGTTTCCCTGAGGAGAAATGCTTATTTTAGCAGATAGCTAAAGGAAAGATCTTTCACAGCTCTTCCTTCTTTAGGTGGAAATGCTTTTCTTTTTGTTTTTTTCAGTTGAAACACAAGCAAGAAACAGGGAGGAGAAAGAGGAAATGTTGATTCTTCTCCCACCTCTGATTAAAGCTGTAATTTCAGGAAGAAGGATATTCAGGTAACCAATTAGCACAGAGATGACATTGGTTCCAAAGGTCTTCTGTTCTCTAGTTCAGGGGTTCCCAACCTCTGGGCTGTGGCCCACAAGTAGGCCGTGAGCTATTTGCAACCGGGGCACTGAAACGGTGAATGTGCCCTTTGGATGTTCACATTTCTATTTTGCTTATGTATATTGTGGAAGTTGCCCTAGAAAGGCTGTGCCTTCGCAAACAGCCTAAAATATCTTCAATAAATTATTCGTGGCATAGAGAAACATCCTGAACCTTTTCCCCTGTTGCTTTGTGCTGTGTACACAGCTAATGGAGAAAATCATTTGGAAGAAAAATTGATTGTATATCCCAGCCAATACAGGTTTTCCATTTGCATTAAGAATGGATTTAACACAAAGTAAATTTAGAGCCTCATCTGAGAAAATTATACAAGGTTTCTTTACACAAAAAAAGAAACAAAAGATTATTAGCATCTCCATATGGAAATGCTAGTGGAGGAAGAGGGATTAGTGGAATATAACTATCTAAATACAAAAGCACAATTTTCATTGCTGGCTTTGCATAGAAATATACTTCTGCATGCATGTTGCAGGTAGCCAAACCAGAGTCCCTCTATTATGAATCAATCAACTTAATTATTCAGTCACTTCCCCTGAGGTTTCATTGTATTCCATAACTGAATAAATGACACAAGATACAGAACACTTAATTTGGGCTATCATTGGGACACTTTGCCTCTGTGCTATCTAGAATTTTAAAGCCACTTGGTCAGTTTATAAGTGATAAAATGTGCTTGCGGTCATCTAGAACTGAGTTAGGGGTCCATAAACCCACGTATATCACTGCCAATTGCCATATACTTCCAAGAGTTCCTCCCTAAGCTAGGGCCCTATAAGTGTTGGCTTCAACTTTCATCATCCCTAAGGAGCATGATCAGTGGTCAAGAATGATAGGAATTGTAGCTCATTTGGGAGATAATGGTGATCTTATCTCTCATGTCTGCCAAAGCAATGCATCCTTCAACATATAGATAGTCCTTGACTTACGACCACAATTGGGATCAGAATTTCTGTTGTTAAATAAGGCAGTTTTATGCAGTATTCAAAGAATATTACTTATTTATTTCTTAAACCTATGCCTCACCTTTTAAGCATTCAAGGTGTCTAGCCAAGTTTTGATCCATGTGTTAATATAAAGGCAACTTCTATGGAAATCTACAAAGATCAAACTTTTCAAACTTCCTTCATGCTCAACACCGTAATTAGTTGGCGAACTCTAGTGCAGCCATGCTAGTTGGGGAATTCTGGGAGTTGAAGTCCACAACTTGTAAAGTTGCCACGGTTGGCCACCCCTGCTCTTGAGAGAGAAGAATCTGTGGCTACATTAGATTGCCTGGGAAACTGGGCCTACACCCATTCCTTCATTATGGAATGAATTGAACCCAAGATACTGTACTGTTTCTGCAATTGCCAGAAATTCTAAAAAGGCCAAAGTACATTGTCCAAATGGGAAAGATGGGTGAGTGTTTGATTGTGGCCTCACAGCACAGGTTTTGTGATTGATAGGACCTGTCAGCATTGTTGTAAATTTTGTGAGCAGTGCAAAGCAACATCAGTTAGTATCATTTATCATTATCAGTAGATAGTGCCTCAGGATTACCATTCTGCATGAAATAATTGTCCCAGTGGTGATAAAAACCATCTTCTAGCTATATCATGCCAGAACAGGGATTGGCTTCTAATTTTTTTTACTGAATATATTTTTCTCCATATAAGCCCTCCCTTAACCTCATCTCCAACAACATTTTGAAAGCTGGAATAGCATACCGATAACAGTAGTCATCTCTTCTCTAGAAAATTTTTCTATTGCAGGAAATCATATTGTGTTTCAAATATATGTATACCCACATCTAAGATCTGATCTTGCATAACCCAATTGCATATTTAACATCAAATTAACATCAAGATGCTAATCCAGGAGAGCTAGGATAGTATAGCTGAACAGCCATTTGTCCAAAATGGTATAGGGTTTCCTGCCTGAGCAGCGGGTTGGACTAGATGACCTCCAAGGTCCCTTCCAACTTTGTTGTTGTTGTTGTTGTTGTTGTTGTTGTTGTTATTATTATTGATGTTAGACTATGTTTAGAGAAGCCAAGCTAAACCCCTTCCCTCCCCACTCCGACATTCATAAATGTTACAAATAATTTTAAACTATACAATTTCTCTTACTTCACTTAACAAGGTCTTCATGCATAGGCACAGAATCAACTACAACACTTTTTCCAACTTGATTTGTTCCAGATATGTAGATTTTAAATCCCAGAATATCCATTAATGGCTGTCTTGGCTAAGAATTCTGGGAGTTGAAGTCCACACATCTAAAGGGGTGGATCTCTGCTATCTGGGCTTTCTGAAGTACAGGCACAAATTTGATGAAATAATAGCCACACTTGATTTTTAAGATAAAATCATTGACAATCTATCGGCAGGTATCTACAGATTCAAAATTATCTGAGGAAAGTTCCCAAACTCAGGAAATGATGCCAAGATGATTGACATGCTGCAACAAAGTTGATCCAAGATATTTTGCAGCTTCAGGCAATTCTGTCAAGGGAAATCATATCAAGGTGAGTCAGTCAAGTTAATTTAGCACCCTAAGAAGATAATACCCAAACAGGTATAACACACCTTCCCCTCCTCCCTAGTGCTAAAAATACAAGAAGTCACTATATAATAAGCTTTTAGAGTCGGAACTTTAATGGGTAGAGTGGAACCTAAACGGCACCAGGGCAGAAAGACTACCCAAACAAAGAGGAATTAGACTAACTACTTATTCCCCTACCTTGCATAAAATTCCATTGTCTGAAGAGCCTCAGACCTCCCGCTATTCAATGGAATTTGCATCCAGGCTATGCTACCTAATTATTTCCAATTACCGCTTTCTGTCTGGAAGCAGATTAAAGCTTGCCTGTGTCTAAAGCTTTATTAGTATTGCTACCACTGACAGAGGGGAAGATTGCAAATACATTTGAGATGTGGAGCTGCAGATGTGTGTGGGGTTTTTTTTATGATGCATGCTCTATGCTTTCATCTTGATAAGGAAGTGTTATGGACTAGGCTCCCGTTGAAGACTCACGTGCTCTTTTGATGGGTTTGTAACAGCTTAACTGCTACATAACACGCAGGAAGCACCTCCCCAAATCCCAAGGGAGAGGGTGTGAATACGAAGGTTGCAGGCTATGTCTGTTTGTTAGGAAGCAATCATAAGGCTTACTTTTAAAAATGGGCCTCCATAACTACATCTCAGGATAATGAAATCTGATTTGATTGTCATGGATTAGATGAGATTTCTCTCTACTAAATGATATTTGTGCTAGGTTTGCCACCAAGTTCGCAGATGATTAAACAGTAGTGGGCCTTATTCAGGATGACAAGGTGGAAGCTTACCGCAAGGAGGTTGAGGGGTTGGTGAACTGGTGTAAGGAAAACAGCCTAGTTTTAAATACCGGAAAAACCAAAGAGATCATTGTTGATTTCAGAAAAGGCAGGCATAGCCACACTTCTCTGTGCATTAATGTTCACCTGTGGAGATGGTTACCAGCATCAAATTCCTGGGTGTGCAGCTAATGAGTAGGCTGGCTTGGTCGCTCAACAGCGAGACACTGGTGAAGAGGGCACAGCAGCGCCTGCATTTTCTGCGTCGCATGAGAAAAGCACATTTCCTTCCCCTGTCCTGACCACTTTCTACAGGGGGACAATCGAGAGCATCCTGTCATATAGCATCATGGTCTGGTTTGGAGGCATCACTGCTTCAGACAGGAAGGCGGTGCAGAGAGTGGTGAGAATGGCTGAAAAGATCATTGGCAGTTCCCTCCCTCCCATCCAGGACATAGCACAGAGGCGCTGCTTGAGCAGGGTCCGTAAGATTATCTGAGACACTACTCATCCTCTTCACGACCTGTTTTCCTTGTTGCCTTCTGGGAGGAGGCTTCATGGTATCCGTAGCAGAACATCCAGATTCAGCCATAGTTTCATTCCATACAGCATTAACCTTGTGAACTCTCAAGCTTCCTCCTTCCGTTATATATTCAAGATGGACAGTATTTAATATTTATTTGCTACGTATATGTAGGGATGTGGGTCTGTACGTATGTTGTTCATAGTATGTTTAGGTGTGTGTCATGTATGTGTTTCACTTTGAGAGTGGGCAACTAAATTTCATTTTTGATGTGTGCCGTTGTGCCCACAGTAAAAAAAAATGACAATAAAGGTTATTTTATCTTATCTTATCTTATCTTATTTAAAGTTAAGCACTGGATGGTGAGAATGAGTTCTTGAAAAATAGATATGAAAAGAAGAGAAAGATGGGCCCAAACCTTTGAACATAGACAACTTCCTTATATTGAAACAAATTAATGGTTCACTGAGACCACTGTTATTTCTTTGGCAGGGAGGAAGGGATATGGAAGGATAATGCCACTAAGGTCAGTATGGCTTAGCTCCATAATGCTGTTTTACTACAGAATACAAGTGCATATGCTGATTAAGAATGCATGCTGCCCCAAAATACAGTTGTTTTTAAAACTTGCCCTATCCTGTAATATGCTAATTCAATGCATGGCAGATGTTTGTGGAAAGTAGATATTACGTAAATTCTGGTGGAGAGGGGACATTTAATTCCTTTGCGCAAGTTTCAGATTCCTTTACTTTGGAAGATATTAGATTTCAATAGTAAAAGTGCACATCATAGCAACATTTGCCCAAAACACTGTGTTAGGTACCACATGCTAAAATGAGCAAACAAAAGGCTCGAATCAGTGGTGGAATTCAGCCAGTTCGCACCACTTCGGCAAAACTGATAGCTAATTTTTTGCTGCCCAGGCCCAGAACGGACTTCCGGAAGCGGCATGCACAAAGAGAAACCGGTTGTTCACATATTTGAATCCCACCACTGGCTAGAATAATCCATGTGTGAAGAAAAGTTATAATTCTATGGTTTCCCATTCAGGAAAAAAAGGTGAGCAGAAGGGGATAATTTTTATAACTTTATAAAATATGTGTGGAATGGAGAAAAGTACAGGAAAATGTTTCTTATAATTTTAAAATCTAGGTCCTTTCAGTGGACATGAAGGAGTCTGGACTCAGATAAAACTACTTAATATGGTGCATTGTTGCATTTTATTTTCTTGCACAGATTGTGACAGTACCTATAAATCTGAATGCTTTTAAAATGAGGTGAACTTTATTGAAAATAGACCATCAAAGGATGGTACTGCATTCACGTTCTGTTTGGTGTGCGATAGATATATTTTTGGCCATAGTAGGAATGGAAAACTGGACTTGGTAGACATGGATCTAATCTAGTTGGCCTTTCCATCTCTTTGTAGAAAAGCATGTGTGAGGCACGGCCCAGGGCGGAGTTTCAAAATCACAGAAGTGGGTTAAAAATCAATGCTTTTCTGGAAGGTTCTGTCAAGCAGATTCATCCGTTTAATGCAACTAGGATGATTTTAGAACAATGCAGCTGATACTTTTAAACATCGACATTTATTTATTTATTTCCTGCCTATATTATTTTTAGAAATAATTCAAGGTGGCAAACATATCCAACACACTTTCCTCCTCCCGTTTTCTCCGCAGCAACATTCCTGTGAGGTGGATCAGGTTGAGACAGATTGCTTGGCCCAGAGACACCCAGCTGGCGGGGGGGGGGACTAAAACTCCCAGTCTCCTGCTTTCCAGCCTGATGCCTTTGCCTTTCAAAGGCAGAATAATGATGTCTGGAGAGGACAATTATCCTATGAAAAGCTCTGCCCATTTGATCTGCCCTCATCCTGTGAAAGAATTATGATGAGAGAAGGGAAGAGGAACTCTGAGGCTGCAGCAAGAAAGTAACTGCAAGAGAAGACTGGTTAGCAAGTCCCAGATAGGAAGGGAGAAGGATCTCATTGCTACAGCACTGGAAGAGAGGATCGAACCTAACTCATAGCCTGCCAGTGTTTTGCATATTAAAAGCAGTTGAAGAGAAGCTGATTGAAGCCAAGAAACAATTTTCCGATAACATTTATAACATCCTTAGCAAAAAAACCAAAACACCCCTCTTTCTTTTCTTCTATAGTATACTACAGGTAGTCCTCGACTTACGACCACAATTGAACCCAACATTTCTGTTGCTAAGTGAAATATTTGTTAAGTAAAATTTACCCTATTATATGTCCTTTCTTGCCACAGTTGTTAAGTGAATCTCTGCAGTTCTTAAGTTAGTGGCACCGTTATTGTGTGAATCTGGCTTCCCCATTGATTTTGCTTGTCGGAAGGTCACAAAAGGTGATCACATGACTCCAAGACACTGCAACTGTCATAAATACAAGTCAGTTTCCACACATCTAAATTTTGATCACATGACCATGGGGATGCTGCAATGGTTGTAAGTGTGAAAACTGTCATAAATCACTTTTTTCAATTGTTGTTGTAACCTTGAATACTCACTAACTACAGATCGAGAAATACCTATATTTTGTCTTCTGACTGTAAGATAAGAGTAACCAAGTTCATCCTTCGCATTTAAAAATATGGTTTTATGTTTCTTTCTTTCCAGTGAAATTGTTTTATTTTATATAAAGTTGTAAGATCCTGTCGTTCTGTTGTTTGTTATGTAAAGTTCCATTATCTAAAGTAAGCATTATTTCTATTCCTTGCCCATTCCTAACCCACATTAAATCATTGCTTGTTTCCCCCTCCAGAGCATTGGTCCCCAATCCCCGGGCCATGGACCAGTACCGGGCCGCGGCATGGCAGCAACTGGTCTGCACAAACAAGCAAAGCCCCATCCACGGGATGCAGGCAGCACACAAAACCACACACCCTCTGGACCGTGGAAAAATCTCTCTCCACCGAACTGGTCCCTGGTGCCCAAAAGGTTGGGGACCTCTGCTCCAGAGGATGGTTGCACAATTTCATTTACTATTTTAGAAGATGTCGCAACAAAAACCTGAGATGCCCTGCAACAGAAGTTGGAACCGGAGGTTAAGCGTGCTATTTTTTTTCAACAATCTAATAATTGCAAAACAATAATTTCTATAAATTCATGAATTAAGAGATGCTTTAGACTTCTTTTTGCAGAAATAAAGGGTTGGCATTCAACTGTTAACAATGATATGGAATATCAGCCACTTCTAGTATTTTTTTTTAATTCTCACCACAAGTAAGTACAGGAAGTCCTTATAACAGTTCATTTAGTGACCATTCAATGTTACAACATTACTGAAAAAAGTGACTTATGACCATTTTTCATACTTAAGATTGTTGCAACATCCCCATGATCAAACTTCAGACACTTGGCAACCGACTCATATTTATGATGGTTGCAGTGTCCCAGGGTCATGGGATCACATTTTGTGAACTTCTGACAAGCAAAGTCAATGGGGAAGCCAGATTCACTTAACAATTGTGTTACTAACTTAATAACCGCAGTGATTCACTTAGAAACTGTGGCAAGAAAGGTTGTAAAATGGGGCAAAACTCATTTAACAAATGTCTTGCTTAGCAACATAAATTTTGGACTCAATTGTGATCGTAAGTCGAGGACTACCTATACTCTAAGTCAGGGGTCTTCAAACTTGGCCCTTTTATGACTTGTGGACTTCAACTCTCAGAATTCCTCAGCCAGGCATGCTGGCTGAGGAATTCTGGGAGTTGAAGTCCACAAGTCATAAAAGGACCAAGTTTGAAGATCCCTGCTCTAAGTCCTGTTGCTCTAGCAAGCAGATATTTGTAGCTTTTCATTTCCTTGCTAGATATACATGACCTCCAGGAGCATTGTGGAGCATTATGCTTAGTTGTGAGCCATTTGATAGAGCAGATTTGTTTACCTAGCTTAGATCGTAGGCGGTACTGTTTTATAGACTCATTGAGAATGAACTGTCCATGGTGCTGATATTTCACCACATGAGTCTGCATTAGGTTTTATGTGTCTTAACATAGAGGATAAACCCAGGCTATTATATCCCTCCTTCCTATTATTTCTTTGCCCTTAATCCCTTTACTACAGTGAATTTCAAAAATGGGTTCTTGTATAGTTTCACCGGCATTTTTACAGAAATTAACACTCAATTAGGAAGAGGGATTAATCAAATATAGATGGGTAAGTTGTATATAAGTGACACATAGAAGGATTCTGTGGCTGGTGAAATGTATATATTTCAGCATTGCTTCATAACATGTATTTATGTGTTTACGTATATCCATCTCTTTCATTTGTACTAATGAAGTTGAATCCAAACACCCCATAAAATGTTATTCCACCTGAATGCGTGATCATGAGGCCATTAACAGGCATATCTAATCTTATTTATTGTATAGACATTTGACTATATTTTGAGTGCTGAAAATACTGTAAATCAATGTGCAAGTAAACTGGTACCTTCTTGCCATACCAACATTACAAGAACAGAATCTGGTCATGTACTGTACAAAGTACATCACAGAATATAGGATATTATCAAGTCAGTAAGTGATCTTCAGCCCTCCCACCACCCCTTTATCAAAGAAATATGGAATAGGATTATTAACCAATTACTTTTTGTTTTGTTCAGCACAAAACTTTGGCAAATTGGTGAAGCTATATGAATAATTACACTAAGTTATTTTCTGTCCATCATCCACAATACTATAATAAAATAAAATCCCTTGATCCATCTCTTTATGTAATCCCATTACATTTTTAAAGAGTTCAATAGGCCTAATTTACTGCTGGTGGCAGTTTAAGTAGAACGTCACTTGTCACCTTGATGCAGTAATCCCAGGACACTTTCCTCTCTAATTTGTAATCTTTCTCTTGTTGCAAAGAAATTGTTTTAAAAATATCCAAGTGCTATTGTATTTCTGCACACAAGTCAGCACTTGGAGATGTACTTTCCCTCCCATAATTATGAATTCTAAATCCAAATTAGTAATTGTCTTGGATACTGGTAAAACAGAGTACATTTAAAATAAAAAAAATCATATATTATCTCACATTGACTCAATAGATTGAATAATAAAAACAGAAGCATGTTTTCCAGGAATGCAACCTGAAACTATGGTTTTATCATTGTTCTAGAAGCAATGTGGACTAATCTAGTTTTCTAGTCCAGCCTCCTGCTCATGCAGGAGATCCTATACCATTTCAGACAAGTGACTGTCCAGTCTCTTCTTAAAAACCTCCAGTGATGAAGCACCTACAACTTCTGAAGGCAAGCTGTTCCACTGGTTAATTGCCCTCACTGTTAGGGAGTTTCTTCTTAATTCCAGGTTGCTTCTCTCCTTGTTTAGTTTCCATTCATTGTTTCTTGTCCTGCCCTCTGGTGCTTTGGAAAATAAATTGGCCCCCTCCTCTTTGTGGCAGCCTCTCAAATACTGGAATACTGCTATCATGTCCCCCACTAGTCTATCCCACATTTTTCTAGCCTACCAAGAAGTAGATTGTGGTCTACTTTGTCAAATGCCTTGCTGAAGTCTAAATATACTATGTCCATAGCATTTCACTGGTCTATTAATTTAGTCACTTTGTCAAAGAATCAAATAAGATTGGTTTGATATGATCTATTTTTAATAAACCTGTACTGGCTACTAGTTATAACTTTGTTTCTATATGTTCACAGATCCGTTTTGATTATTTTTTCCAGTATCTTCCCAGGTATTGATGTTAGGCTGATTGATCTGTAGTCTCTTGTATCTGTTTTTTTTTCTTTCCTTTTTTGAAAATGAGAACTACATCAGCTCTTTTCCAATCCTCTGGTAGTTCCTCAGTGCTCCAGGATTTTTTAAAGATATAATGCAATGGTTCTGAGATAACATCTGCCAGCTCCTTCAGAACTCTGGGATGTAATCCATCAGGTTCTGGTGATTTATATTCATCAAGGTCAGACAGGTGTTCTCTAACCATTTTCTAGCTTATTTTATTTTTTATTTCTAATCTGTCTTTTACAATTATGTTTTTAGTAGGTTGGGCTATAGTTTCTTTTTGTGTGAAGACTGATGCAAAGAATGAGTTAAGCAGCTCGGCTTTCTCTGTACTGCCTGTTACTTCCTTGCTATCTTCTCTCTTTAGTGGACCGGCTGTTTCCTTGACTTTTTTTTTGTTATTTATATGTTGAAAAACACTTCTTTTTTTTGTTATATTTTACTTTTTTTTGCAAGTCTTTGTTCATTCTGAGCCTTTGCTTTCCTGACTTCATTTTTGCAGATTCGGGCTATCTGCTGATATTCTGTGTTAGAATCTACCAAAGCCTTTTAAAATTAACAGGATACCTGGCAGCCATGTTTGATCTTAGATTTAGAACTATAAGTTCAAGCACTAACTCACATGCATAAAAGAACCAATCTGGAATTAATTCCAAAGGAAAGCTCTTTTCACCTTATATTTAAACAAATTCAATGTTATTCAGGGAATCAGCTCAGTTCAGCCCCAGGCCATCAAAATCTGAGAATTTGTATGTACAGGCATGAAGCAGTCACCAGTTTGCAGCTTAAGAGGAGCCTCACATTCACACCATTTCAGGAGAAATCAAGGATTCCTTTTAAAAAAAAATGGGGGGGGAGAGAAATAATAGGTAGAAATATCCCAGGTGAATGGCATATGCACACCAACCAGACCGAAAAGGCAACTACTCAAGTTTTCTGTTCTTCTAATAATACTGTAAATGTTGGCAGAAATAGAGAAGAAATAGAATAACAAAATGAAGATGAAGCGATCAGGAGAGGAGTTAGGTTCATTCCTTCTCACTTTCTTATAGCCCATCATCACCAATTCTATTTTCTTGACAAGGTCTCTGGTTTCATTGATGCAGATTTATGCATAAAGTGGAAGGATTTTTCGCTTGCATTCAAGCTCTTCACCTTGGCTGGAGTATAATTATATCAATTCTGTTAGTTAATGTGACACAAAAGGAGAACAATAAAATAGCAATTTTATTCAAAAACCATGCTAGCATGGCAACGGTGGGCAATTTGACTATCTAATTTATGTTCCAGGTCTCGTTCGAATTCCTAGAGCATTCTTGCTGCAAATGTAACAAACAACTGTTTACAAATCACTGTGAAAAGCATACTTTTTGACATGAGTAAAGTAATGATCTTAATTCAGTTGCCTATGTTTTAAAGGGATACATGTGATGGCATGAAGATAATAAACAAAATGTATGAGTTCAAATGCCTAAAGAGAGCTAGTAACCAGTTTGTATATAAAAAAGATACTGTTAAGTAGCAGGAGGGGCATTCATCTGTCAGTAGGAAAGAGATAATGAACCAAAGAGAAATTAGATCTTTTAATCTGAAATGAACGATGTGGTTGAGCTTTCCCAAATGTTTCAAGGGGCATTTTTTTACCCCTCCAAAAAATCATTTGCATAACACAATACTTCAAAGAACATTCTTGAGGGGGAATAATCAAAAGAGGCCAGCCCTACACTTAAAATTCATATTGTTTTCACAAGGCAGGAGGGCCTAGGCCTTGAATCTTTACATTAGCTAACCAGAATCCCACAACTCTGTGTGAATCCATTGTTCCTTGCCCTTTTAAGGCAAGCAATCACAATTGACTGGTCATTAGCATTCCAACTGTCAAGTACTACTCAGTGGTGGTTTCAAGCTCTCTGATTAAAAATTAAATAAAATTAATGTTTTCCTCCATTGCCAGGTGCACAGGACTGTTGGAGGAGGACGGAATTTAAAAAAAAATAGTTTGGGAAAGAAAAGCCACGTAGCTGTTGGGTGCCAATAACTTATACGGTATTACATGATCAGTCACACTTTTGCAAATATTGCCTACAGCTTTATTTTAAAATCCAATTACAGCAAGGAATTAGGATGTTGTTTAATGACACTACAGGTCTCTTCCCCATCTTTTTCACTTAGGATGGAATAAATGAACTGATGTGATTGTAATCTTAATGGGGGCATTCAAAATAGATTCATGAATTCCAGGAGCTTCCCCAAATCTTATGTTCTTCAGATGTGTTGGGCTACAACCGAAGGCCATGCTGGGTAAGAATTCTGAGGAGTGGTAGATCCATCTGACCTAGATGGTACCCAGTTGGGAAACTTGAGATGCAACAAACTGGTTTTTAATATTATGTATTGGTGGGAGAGGGAGAGAGATGAAAGACCAATTCCCTCTTCCTCATTTGGCAAATTTCAATTACTAGCAGAATTGTTCCAACACATTTCATTTTTTTGGAAACATAGGATATTACAACATGGATCTTGTAAACAGTTTGGCACATTTTAGCAGGTGTTGTGGGGGCACAAATTATTTTCCATACTTTCTGATTTTTATTGGCAGTATAGATCCTGTATTAAGTCCTACTTTAAAAAAAAACATTTAAGTAAAGTTGCCACACTGGGCTGCAACCACTAGAAGGCAGCAAAGGGAGAAAATGTGCTGCCATCTAGGGATCATCTGGATTTTTGCAGCCCAGATATCATCACTCTAATCCATTGGGCATAACTGAAGAGTAGAATAATGGATACCAGTTGCCAGCCATAGAGCTATTTTCTCAACAAAAGCTACAAGACTGCGGAAGAACACTTAGTGCAGTGCCAGTGTATTTTTTCTCACAAAAAATGAAAGTGGTGACAATTTGTCTTGAGGGGAAAAAATTAGCTGTTAGCTCCAGAAAACGTTTCCTGACCACTAATTCAAACAATAGCTTTGCCAAGAACTGAAGGCAGAGAAGGGCAGAATTATCTGAGGCATGCCAGACAGCCCAAAGCCTTTGGCTTTGCCTAGATCAGAGAAAATAATTTGCTGCTTTTATTTATAATTTTAAAAAGTAGAACCTACTATCTTTAAGGACCTGCTGTTGGAGCAGGAGAGGTCAGATGTCAGAATTAGAATAATCAAGGCTTCACATTTATAAATATAATGCACTTCCTGTTGCTTCAGTGTCTTCAGAAACCACAACTGTTCCCATCTTGACTCAAGGGAGTGGCTGCTGGCGTTCCCAGTTGCAGTATTTACTGGAAAGATTTTGTCACCACAGGGTGTTTTAGAGATCTTTCCTCTCAGTCTCAGCTAATGTTAGCTTCCTACTATATAGAATGAGATCATTTAATTTAAAAATTTCTCTGCCTTCAGTTATTTGTTTGGTGTTTGTTTTTGCTGCTTTTCATCATCTCCCCCCCCCCACCTCCAGTTCCACAGTCATTAAACTGCCTCTGATTTAACTTTTTAGATTTTAGTCTAAATCAGGGGTATCCAAATTCTACACCATGAATGAACTTTTTTTTCTATTGAGGAACACATTCCTTTTGAGAGCAATCTATTGGGTGCAACCTATGCTAGTTTGAGTAAGATAGGAGCCAAATGTGATTGACAGATTCTGTTTATTTATTAGATTTTTCATCCCACCTTTATAAGTAACTCAAGGTGGCAAACATCCATAGCACTCCTTCCTCTTATTTTCCCACAACGACCCTGTGAAGTAGGTTAGTGACTGGCCCAAAATCATCCACCTGGATTTCATGGCTATGTGGGACTAGAACTCACAGAAACCCGGTTTCTAACAGTTAGATCAAGCTAGTTCCATTTGCTTTGCTTTTTCATTTCCTTCTTTTCCTTTCTCATTTTTAAAAGGAGGCCTCAGATTGCTCCTTTCTATCTATGCCTGCCTTGAGCCTTGCTAAAGTACTGTACGATAAAGAGCTGGCATCATACGTGGTTTAAAAAGTAGGCATCTGCATGTATTAAAGAATTTCAAAGTCTACGGACATGTGCAGCAATTTCTACATAGGATTTTCATCTTGTTTAAATAGGCTTTAATGAACATGAAATAATAACAGTGTGTTGATTATATAGGTCATTATGTTGTGTGTGTGTGTGTGAGTGTGTGTGTGTGTGTGTGTGTGTGAGAGAGAGAGAGAGAGAGAGAGAAAGAGAGAGAGAGAGAGAGAGAGATATATTTAATATGGGTGGCAGCATTTGACCTCTACTTCTTGAACAAGAACTCTGCGAGTGTCAAAAGTTTCCGATTTTTACCTACAGTGCTCAATCCAGTAAAAAGCAATCATCCCTCCTGTACTGTGTGTCTCAAAGCAAAATATGTCATCAAGGCAGACCTCTTGACAAATGAATTGCAGAAGCTCTGAATTGTAGCAAAGGGCACTATTCAGGCACTGCCATTCTTTACCAATTACATTGACGGTTTCTCCATATCGCATTATAAAGGAAACTGCCAAGTCTATGCTGGAAGAACTAAGATGTATTTGCCTGACTCAATCTTAGGTGATTATAGCAGTGGCAAGCATTCCTTCTGCATGAGCCTGAGAACCAGCAGATAGGGTCAAAGCACCATTCTCATTAGCTGTTAAACACCTTGCCAGTTCAACCGGAGTAGCTAGTTACATAGTAATTGTTGGGATAACAGTCATATGGCCCAGCCCTATATACTGTATGTTCGTTTAGATGTGAGCCTAGACAACAGTGTTCAGTGTCCAGCATTCTGGACTTTCAAGCCTAATCAGCATAGCCAACGATGAGAAATGCAGGAATTGCAAGGCCAAGTCTTGCATTTAGGTCAAGGCCAAAAATGTAACCATGGTTTGCGGTTTAAATACAGAGCCAGACAGATGCAACAAAGGTGGGTGTGAAGGAGCTTCATTGCCAACAAAATTATATAAAATAGAACTCTATTTAAAGTGCAGCATCTGTGAATGTGCTTAATTTCTAGTAATAGTAACGCAAGATTCATATCTGTCTTGGAAGCCTTACTTTTCATTTGTACTGTGTTGGGTTCTCTCTAGGATTTTATTGTTGTTGATTATTTAATGTATTTTGGTTTCAAATAATGCAATATTATATTTGGGTTCTTAAAAGAAATTGCAGGTTGGGTGTGGTTTAGTGTTTGAAACTCAACTCCTAGCATCCATATTGTTTTCTTGGCAATACAACAAAAAATATTTTCCATTTTTTTTAAATTTTAGTCTACCCTACAGCCCTCAGGTTTTCTAACTAGGCCTGCTAATCTTTTCCAAGATCAACCAAATTCAAATGATTGCTACCACCAAGTTGGGCCAGGCCTAGATACTTTTGCTGTTACTCAGTTCACAGATTCAGTCCCTGGTATCTCCAAATGAAGAAGATTCTCATATCTAAAATTCTTGATTTTAGCCATACACAATGGGACCAACGGATAATCTAACACATCCAACAGAGGAAAGCAAACTGGCGAGATTTGCCAGTTTTTGTAGATAATGCTGAGAATGATAGACTAAGTTCTGGTTGGAACAAATCAGTCATTTACCGTTTTATAACCTACTGTGTATTCGTGTTGTAGCATTGAAACACCATCAGTGTAATATGTTCCCAATATTTCACACAGATCACCTTGTTATCAGCACAACAGTTCTTGGAAGATTGATGCCGTCCTTTCCATTTTGCAGGTGAAAAGAACCAGGTTGAAAGAAAATTATCTATTAATTTGTATCCTGCCTTTATTATTTTTACAAACAACCCAAGGCAGTGAACATAATCAATACACCTTCTTCCTCCTACTTTCCCCACAACTACCACCCTGTGATGTGGGTTGGGCTGAAAGAGAATGACTGGCCCAAAGTCACCCAGTGGGCCTTCGTGGCTAAGATGGAACTTGAACTCATGGTCTGCTTTCTAGCCTGGTTCACAGATTGAGATGGAAGCCTAGACATAGCAGCTGTCAGATACTGTATGTTGCAGTTACTCCTGGATATATAGAAATCTTTGTCATCATTTCCCAGCAATTGTGTTGCAAGGTGACAGACCTATAGTAGCCTCCAATCTTAATCTTATGCAAGCTCTGCAGGAAGGGAAGGGAAGGGAAGGGAGCAGTGATAAAAACTCTAACTCTGGCTCTTCTCCATCCTTCTTCCTGTGTTGGCCTAAATATGAACAGTGGCCCAGTGCAAAGGATGCATCTTCTGTCTGGGAGAGAATTTAGTTATCTTGCAAAATCAGAATTCAAAACTGGAGAAAGCATCTTCATGGAAAATCTCTCTGGTGCTAATAATCATCCTTTATTGCGGAAGCTAACAAGAACCGTGATGGGATGGAGCAAAAGTTGTGCGTTCATCACTCCGTTTCCACATGACTTGAGTGAGCCTGCATTCTTTTTAAATGACAGGCAATGGTTACTATGAGATTATATTTCTAGAGCAGATACAGTTTTGATTACAGTTAAAATGTAGGAAGTTTACTCCCACTCAACTAAGGATGGAGGATCCAATGTCATAAAAACATGTTTGGGATTGAAGGCAAACGTCCCATTTTTTGGGGGGTCTGAGGTCAAAAGATAACAAAACAAGATACTTATGCTGTTGTGCATGGAATGGATGTTAAACTACATCAATACGCAGACTTATGACATAAAACACCAAGAACATATGTGTTGAGGTTTTCTCTGTGTTCCAAATTCTAAGACAATCATTTGTAGTATGGGGTTCTCAGCAGTGGTACTTGAAGAATTACAGTATAGGTGATGCAAAGGGCCTAAGGATCCTATCTCAAATAATTATCATAGGCAGGGACAACTTAGGTAGTGGTCAGGACTCAGCAGAAGAGAGAAGATGTGCTGAAGATGTCCAAAGGCAGTAGATCAAGTCTAGGGGATTTGGAAGAACTCAAAATACTACAAAAGTGTAACACATCCTCTAGATCCCGCAGCAAGATCTTATCATAAGATATTGACATGTTTAGAAATTATTATTATTATTATTCCAATTTGTATCCCGCCCTTCTCCCAAAGGACTCAGGGCGGCTCACAACATTATTAAAACAAAGAGAGACCCACACACCCCACCGAATAAAACCAAATTAAAACCAAAATTTTAGTGTTGTGTGATTAAAATTTCTAAAAAACCCAATTTAAAAATCCTCCCTAGGCCAGGCCCGCTTGTTGGAAAAGCCATGTCTTGAGGGCGCGGCGGAAAGTAAGGAGATCC
>NW_015387960.1:448505-468189 GCF_001527695.2 Protobothrops mucrosquamatus | reverse complement strand
AGGGGGTAGTTCGTTCCAGAGGGCAGGGGCACCCACAGAGAAGGCCCTCCCCCTGGGGGTCGCCAGCCGACACTGCTTGGCCGACGGCACCCTGAGGAGACCCACTCTGTGGGAAATACCTTTTTAATGTTCAGACATTGAATTCAAATTCTTCATTATAGCTGGATTAGGATTTCACAGCTCATCCTTGTGAGTTTTCCAACACTTTGGCTCAGCATAGTATGGAAAGTCAGTTTTATGCTAGAGGGACAGCTCCAATTTCTCCCCATGTTTTCTCCTGATTTTTATATCATTCAGCAATGGCCTGCATGCTCAAATTACACAATACTAAACAGTTTGCTATGGGCAATCAGTGAGTGACTTGTTCATGTTTTAAGACTTCTGCTGGATTGCAGCAAGGACCTCCTTAGAATATAAAACAGGAAGTCACCTGTCCTGCACTTAGATGTTGATGGACATGGTCTAGCTATCATCCCAACACTTTCTCAGCAAAAGCTGAAGGTAGATAAGGGCACCGAAATGCTGGTTATCAAATACTGAAGTACCTCAAATTGGTCACTGCAACAGTGAGTGATGGATGTGTGAAGCCACTCACACTTTTCATCCTGAGCAAAGAGAAGCCTTAGCTCAGCGAAAGAACACCAGTTTGCCAGGCAGAAGCTCCTAGATTTTCAGTGGTCCTTGACTTACATTGTAAATAAAGAAACTATACGATGTTTTCTGAGCTCTCTAATCAACCTTCAGCAATATGGGAAGTTAATTTTATGGAAGTTTTTATGGAACAACAGTCTTATATTGAATCAGTGTGATTTCAGTAATTCAGAGAGTGCCAATTTTTCTTTCTTGATTAGTCATCACCAGTAACAACTCATCTTTAACTTCAGGAGTACACCAAAGACTGCAAGACATTACAAGGATGGCCTCTATTCCTGGATGATTCTGATTGTGGAAAGGGGCAATTTTGAATGTTACTGTCACAGGCAACACTTAGCAATGGCTTTAAATGCTTCTCATAACTCAGAGCAGTTCATTCTTTTCTTGCAGGACAAACAAGGCCTCTTTCTGGAACTCCAATTAAAAGGCTTAGCGAATTATATTTGAGATTCACAGTGGTTAAAGAATGACCAGATTGCCAGACCTCTGGCTTTCTTCCTCCCCAAGAATGTCTTTGTGGCTGTACAACTCAAAGCATGTAACAAATGGACCATAATGGAGGTCTTCCTTGACTCTTCCAACTAGGTTTTTAACTGTATCCAAGCTGAGTAATTACAAAGGATGCACAAACATATCCAAAGGTTCAAAAGACACTCATTTGTCTGTCTTCAAAGCCCAAAATCCACAGAATCCAGTTTAAAGAAATAAATATAATAGCTTAAAAGGTATTTACAGGTGGTCCTCGACTTACGACCACAATTGTGCCCAAAATTTCTGTTGTTGAGACATTTGTTAAGTGAGTTTTGCCCCATTTTACAACCTTTCTTGCCATAGCTGTTAAGTAAATTGCCGAAGTCGTTAAGTTAGTAACCTGGTTGTTAAGTGAATCTGACTTCCCCATTGGCTTTGCTTGTCAGAAGGTTGCAAAAAGTGATCCCGGGACACTGCAACCGTCATAAATATGAGTCAGATGCCAAGCTTCTGAATTTTGACCGTGTGACCATGGGGATGCTGCAAAGGTCGTAACTGTGAAAAATGGTCATAAGTCACTTTTTTCACTGCCATTATAACTTTGAACTGTCACTAAATGAACTGTTGTAAGTCAGGGATTACCTGTATTTAGATCTCTTTCACTATAATAACAAGCATCATAGCAAGCCAGTTATGCAGCTAATCATCTTTTTGTAGGGAAAAAAAAGCATCCTTCTTTTTTCCCAGTATTTTGTCCAGTGCCTGCCTTCCTCATTTGCCTTTTTAAACTCCACTCCCCCACTCCCCCTTTTCTTTATGGCATGTCATGCTTTCACTTTCCAAGTTGGTCTTTCCCCAGTCCTATCAGTTCCAATTCTCTTCTTATTTTGTATTATGTCAGTCTCCCTTTTACTCTTTGTCTTTTTCTCATTTTCCAGAACTCATTTTCTCCTCACTTCAGTAGTTTTCCCTCTCTCTCTCTGACTAAACCGGCAGGTGAAATGTGCAAGAGCAATGTGGCACCTGATAGGGAAAGCATCAATGGATGACAATCTAGTACTCTCTTGTGGGACAGGTTGGTGACTTTCTTTTGTGTTCATCAACAGACAGGCTTATTCCTTGACGTCCACTAAAACAAAAGTAATTCAGCCCACTGCACCAAAGGCACATATATTAACATCCAACTTGACAGTGTCATCAGCTAACTAGCACAGACTCTGAAATGGCTATCACACCCAAGACTAAGATATACAGGAAATCATATTTGCCTGAAAGGAAAGATAAAAGTTAGCATTTATGTGATTGGCCAGCTGCTGATTGCTGAACCAGATTCAAACAAAGCAATTATCTTTCCCCCATTGCCATTTTTAGCATATCTTAATAATATGGGAAACTTGTGTGTGTGTGTGTGTGTGTGTGTGTGTGTGAGAGAGAGAGAGAGAGAGAGAGAGAGAGAGAGAGAGAGAGAGAGATATCACTAGTCCAGGTAGTTCTCAACTTACAACAGTTCATTTATTTATTATTTGAAGTTGCAAAAAAAGTGAATTATGACTGTTTTTCACACTTATGAACATGGGGATGCTGTTGCAGCTTACTAACTTAACAACTGCAGTAATTCACTTAACAATTGTGGCAAGAAAGGTCATAAAATGGGGCAAATGTCACTTAACAAATGTCTTGCTTAGCAACATAAATTTTGGAGTCGATTGTGGTCGTAAGTCGAGGACTACCTGTATCTAAAGCAGTGGTTCTCAACCTTTTTAATGCCGCGACCCCAACTGGTCGTAAGTTGAGGACTAAACCAGTCGTAGGTCGAGGACTAAATCGATCGTAAGCCGAGGACTAAACCGGTCGTAAGTTGAGGACTACCCAACTGGTCGTAAGTCGAGGACTTTCCCTGCCCGGGAGCACCGCGCATACGTGGTTCTGCCCCCTGCGCCAGCCGAGGCATAGCTGGCAAGCGGCAGAGACAGAGCAGGCCGACCCAGCTGGCCCAGCCCAAGGGAGGTAAGGCACCCGCCAGAAAAGGGGAAAAAAATGGCGGACAGCCTTGCTTGGCGACCCCCGTGAAATGGTCGATCGACTCCAAATGGGGTCGCGACCCATAGGTTGAGAACCGCTGATCTAAAGCCTACTCTCTGAGGAAGTTCTAAGCAGTAAGGTGTTCAGTTGCTTATTGCGCTGATAACTGCCTGCCCTAACATGCTCTTAGCTGCATAAGTCATGATCTCCTCCATCCCCTGCTGGCTCGAACCAGTTGTCTGGAGGAAAGATGGGGCTGTGCATTCCATCAGTCAGTCAGGGCCAGCAACACAACTGGCTGCAGCTGAGATACAAACTGATAACCAAGCAATACATGAATCCGAAGGAGAGTTCACAGTAAAGACAACCCTGGAGGATCAAGTAAGCAAGAAGAAGAGGGCAGAGCCTGAAGACATGTTCACAAAAGGAGACTAGATATAATGGGAAGGTTGGGGCGGGGGAGGGGGGAGAATGGAGCAGGCAGCATACCAATTTCATACATTATTATTAAGGTTGTTTGCACAGTTGGATGTTTAGACTGGATTTAGCATTTTTATTTTTATTATAAATATACCTAACAATGTGAAATCACAGCTGCCGGTTCTTTAGCTGGTGTTGACTTTCATATGTCATAATGTATCGGTGCAGTTCTGTGCAGATCCAAACAAAGTGGCTTTTTGTAATTGACGGAACAGATGGAAATTTTGTCAACGTGCAGATTTTGTAAAGGCCATCCAAGCTTTTTTGGTATGGCACCCCAGTGTGCTGATAACCAATGGGACCATCATGGCCACTTTATGCCATCATCTTTCATTTTTGATTTTCGGGTTTTGATACTTTATGATCTTCTCCAATTCTTTATCATTTATTCCATTATCTCCTGCTACTGCCACATCAACTATCTACACTTTCTTCTTTTCAACCACAGTTAAATCTCGTGTATTACATGCCCGATTTTCTATTTGAAAATCCCACATTATTTTAACCTGCTCAGTTTTGACTACTTTTTATACTCTGTTTTTTCTTGTGAGAATAATAATAATTTGGTAAATTTAACTAGCATATAATGTCAGCATTCATTTTTAAGACCACACCAAGTTCAACTTTCTTTACAATAAGCCACACAAATCAATGTGCACGCTGACTTCCACAGGCTTTGCATTAAGTGATAAATATTAAAAGCCCACACTTTCCTTTCATTTCTGTTTCATTTTACATTAGTGTAGAATGAAAACATCATACTATGCTTTCAAGCATTTTGTAATTATAGGTAATGGGCTTGTTAATGGTACCGGGATGGAAAAACCCGTCTTCCAAGTGCTAATGCTGTATTTCCTCAGTGGTGTCAATCCAAAGCTCTTCAATTAATTCTGCATTAAATCACTGAACATCTGAAAAGTGAAATGCAAATATGAAATCTGCTTTATGTAAAAGAGGAGGGAATGGAAGTTAATGAGTGGGGAAGGCCCAGGTAGAGAGTTGAAACAATTCTTTTCTAAGAAAGTGTTTGATGGCAACTGATTCCCCTTCAGATATTTACATATCTACTTTGTTCAGTCCCCTTTGCTTGGCCCTAAGAAGCAGTGGTCCTCAACCTTTGCAGCTTGGCGGCCCAGCTTGTGGGGGAGGAGGAGAGGGGAACTGGGCTGCGTGAACATCAGGCCGGCACACACATGCATGCACGTGCAGCTCAACTTGCACAAGTGGCTCATGCGGCCTGGTTGCAAATAAGCCATAGCCCAGGACTCCTACCTTAAGAGACAGTCCTGCATCCATGATAGATATCTGAGATTATAAGGAGAAAATGGATTTGGAGCATGCATAATTGCAAACGTACACTTGTTAACAAATATTTAAACCAGAGCATATTCCTGGGATGGTGTTTCAGCTGCGAAGAGTAGCTGCATGATCCCAGGAAAAGATGCAATGGTTTTGAGGAGTTCCCAGCCAATGCTAGGTGAATGTTCCTGCACATTCACCTTTTCTCTTTTGATCCCAAGCACTTAGCAGCCTTACTAGAGAAAAACAGAGTGCCATTCCAAATATGGTCAAAATACTTATGAGAAATGCCAAAATAATTTCTAAAATGAAAGGAGGGTTAAAAATGTAACTGCAAATGTAAAAAAGACATAGCTTTGTGTCATTAGACATAATACCAATGCAAAGCTTAATCATCAACTCCCTTTTAATGCATTAATACACTTCAATGTATATGTGTGTAGTGACAGTGATATATATAGGAAGGAAGGAAGGAAGGAAGGAAGGAAGGAAGGAAGGAAGGAAGGAAGGAAGGAAGGAAGGAAGGAAGGAAGGAAGACAATATGACAAAGAAAAAGTAATAGAAAAAATCTCATGAATTCAGATATCTTGCTAAATAATGATTTGCAAGGCAAAATTCTTGTAAGTCATGACACCTGACATGGTCAAGAAAACTAGGATTTCATAAGAATTTAATATTATTTCTAAATTAATAAACCATGATGCCTACAAATCAAGTTTGTGCACCCTTTCTGAATTTGCTCCTACCTTTATGTAAGGAGACATTATATTTTTATATTCAGATAAGGAAATATGTTAAATTATTTAACCAGAAGCCACAATGAGAAACCAATTTGAATTAGCTTTAAAGTTGTTTTACAAACACCGGCTTCTGTGTAATTCTCAATGTCAATGTGATGCGCAGTTACTGTTTCGTTGACCTTGCTTTGTTGGTTAATTTATTCACTTGTGCAAAGGACAAAATGATAAGGCTGCATTTGTCAGCTTGCTGCTCAAATATATATAAAAAATGTGTTTCTGGGTTGTGCAATTTGAAGTCAGAATTCAGCCAAAAACTTCAGTTGGTCTTTCCTTTGAGGTGAGCTAAATGACCGCACTGAGCAAACTTAGCTGATCTCAGAAAGCTAAGCAGATTCAAACCCTGGTTAGTACTTGCATGAGACACCTCCATAAAATTCTAAGGCTCTGGTCTAGACTGGGAAATAAAAATAAATTCCATAGAAAGAGAATAGGAAACTATACTTATATTAGGGGAAAGAAAACTTCATGGATGTATTCATGAAGTCACCAATAGGTGAGCCTGATTCATAGAAGGCTTAAGTTATAATATTTTGGAATGTTGCCCTGTAAAAGTGAAACTGGTAGGAAAAAATACAGACCAAAAATCATTATTAAATCTTATTAGATCATTATTATATTCATTACAGATTTGGAACTGACTCATCATCACACACATTTATATTCATATTTAGTTACATAATTAAATTAACTTTAAGTCATCTTACTTACTATCGCTTACTTAGCAATAGAAGAATGGAATATTAAACATATAGATTATTATATGCAGTTCAAATTTCTGTCTCTCCCAACAGTAAAATACTTGTTCAATTGCAGTGAGGTGAATTCTTCAGATCACTGATGGAGAATGCATCTCCTTCTAGTCTAGTATTATCAAATATTGTCCATTCATGGAAGTGTATATTGTTCTTTCCTATTATCTTCCAGTTAATTTCTAAAACATCAGTAGCGAACTCAAAAGAACTCATAAGCATCTACAGAAACCAATCTTCTGGAGCAAAAATATAAAAAGGGAATCCACTATATGAATCAGTGTTGGATTTTGACCAGATCTCCAATGATTAGTTGAATCCATCCATTTCTTTTTTAAAAGATGCATAGGTATAGATTAGAACTGAAATGATAGCCTTTACAGGCAAGGGTAATTTTAATCTACAGAAATGAGACATATTAATAGTAAAATTCTGAGGTAGTAGATAGCATCTAGGTTTATAACATCTAATTATAGTTATTTGGGTGGTGGAATCTGATCACAAGATGATGTGAAAGGTCTTGGCAAAGACCATTACAAAGCTCTGATCGCTTAAATCAGGGGTCTTCAAACTTGGCCCTTTTATGACTTATGGACTTCAACTTCAAGAATTCCTCAGCCAGACACGCTGGCTGAGGAATTCTGGGAGTTGAAGTCCATAAGTCATAAAAGGGCCAAGTTTGAAGACCCCTGGCTTAAATAGATTCTGTTGCTACGATAGGATAATATGCCTTCCAGTAGTAGCGGAAGTGTACAGTAGGCTGGGAAATTTCATACTAGCTTAGCTGAATCTAACATAGGGCCCTAATGGCCCAGTGGTTAAATTGCAGTATTGCAGGCAAACTCTCCCCACAGCCTGGAGTTCAATCTTGATGGGGTTGAAAGTTGACTCAGCCTTCCATCCTCCCATGGTCAGTAAAATGAGGGCTCAAACTGTTGGGAGCAATATGCAAAACATTGTGAACCACCCAGAGAGTACTGTAAAGCAGGGCTTTTCAACCAGTGGTACGGATACCACCTGTGGTACATTGGCACCTGGCAGGTGGTACGCAACCATCCTAGAAAAGTAGTGGGGGAGGGGAATGAGCTGAACCGGTGGCAACACCGCACAAGCCTGAGTGAGAGATGGCTGGAGCTGCAGGGTTGTCAGGGCTCAGCGGAAGTGCCAGGATCAGCACCAGGCTCCAGCTGGAGCTCGGCGCTGATCCTGGTGCTTCTGCTGAGCCCTGAAGAAGCACCAATCAGCTGGAAAGCAGCACTGATCCTGGCGCTTCTGCTGAGCCCAGAAGAAGCGCCGATCAGCTAAAATGTTGCAGCATCTCCAAGGTCTTGTGATTTACATTCAGATGCTTGGCAACTGATTCATATTTAAAACGGTCACAATGTCCCAGGGTCATGTCAAGTGACCAAAACCTGCTGCAACCACGCAGCCGACAGGGGGAATAAAAATGAAACACCCCCCCACCCCACCCCCGCTGCCAATCCTCAACAGAAATGCTCACAACAATGAAAACCTCGGACAGGAGGAAGAGCGCCACCGACTGGGCAGGCAGGTGTCTTGCTCGGCTGTGGCTTGGGGGGCACTTTTTTCAGTGCCGTTGTAACTTTGAACAGTCACTAAGCGAACTGTTGTAAGTCAAGGGTTACCTGTACTTTATCAAGTTTTTGACACCTTGCTAGGCGACTGGTAGTACTCGGATGTTGCCATATCCTAAAAGTGGTACAATGGGTGAAAAGGTTGAAAAGCCCTGCTGTAAAGGGCTATGGGACAGTATATAAGCCTAAATGCTATAGCATTTGCAATGCTATAGGCATGCAAATTGTTAAGGTCCAATTTGCAATCAGATTCTACCACTGAAATAGAGGCTGAGAGCTGATGATAATCTAATTCAAGCTCCCTGACTTCTGTTTCGCACCTGCATTCATGACACATATTGGATCCATTATACCACCCTTAGGTCTACCTTTTCAAGCTGTTAAAAATGTCTTTGCTGACTCCATTCGAGTCCAGCAAAAAAAAACTGCTATGCATCAATAGCTTCCATATGGCAATCACACCCAAACATTATACACATTATGTCCTTAAATAAGCCTACAATTCGTATACCTTTTTGTGTTTAAAAGGAAGATCCTATTTCAAAATGCATTTATTTATTTGCCAAGCTATACTGCTGAAACAACAGAGCACCCCCAACCATTTGCTCTAACAAAGTGTCACCTTGATCTGTTCTGAAATGGACAAGCTACTAAAGCTCGGAAGAAAAGCCCATGGGGAAATGCTAATTATTGAAGAGATATTGGGGGAGAGAAGAAAAAAGAAGAGTATAATGGGAGTTATAAATTTAGATCAGTTGTTCCTTTGCATTGGCTTATTAGTCAGCCAAGAATAAATTCTTTTTTTAAAAAAATCCAACTTTCCTCAGTTGCTTCTTCTCAACCCTAGAAATTGTCGTATGACCGTAATCTCATCCTAGTTTGGCAACTGTGTACACCCATGAAAAATAAAGTTTAGGTATGTTTCGATCCAGTTATCAGGAAGAGATACACAAAGGTTAGGCACAGGCTGATCCTTTAAACAGAAGCACAACACAGTCACTATAGCAACAGCCAAAAGAATAGAAAGGGGAATGTCTTCATTGATGTTCCTTCCTGAGGCTATCAGCATTTTCCCCGCAGCTTATTGGGATTCCTCCCTCCCTGCGCGCGCGCGCACACACACACACACACACACCTGTTGTATGACCAACAAAGCAAACTCAAGTAACCCAGAAGAGAAGTTGTGAGGTTCAGAGAGCAAGGAAACTGCACAGCAATGTTCATTTTGGCTCTGCTAAATATTACTTGTTGAACAAATCAAGCCAGAGTTCACACTCAAAGCACAAATAATCATGCTCAAATTCTCCTATTTTGGACCCAGCTCTTTGGAGAAGGCTCTGAGGCTGGGAGGGGTGGAAGGAAACTGAAGAAGAGGATGACCAGCAGCAGCATGGATGGACACAGTTACACTGGCAATAAAGGTGCTGTTGGAAGACATGAAAGACTAGCTTAGGGACAGATCATTATAGAGAAAATATATCTATGTGGTCTCTAGGAACTGACAATGACCTGATAGCATATAATTAAATAATAGAGTATAAGATAAGATAAGATAAGATAAGATAAGATAAGATAAGATAAGATAAGATAAGATAACCTTTATTGTCATTTTTATACTGTGGGCACAATGGCACACATCAAAAATGAAATTTAGTTGCCCGCTCTCAAAGTGAAACACATACATGACACACACCTAAACACACTATGAACAACATATGTATAGACCCACATCCCTACATATACGTAGCAAATAAATATTAAATATTGTCCATCTTGAATATATAACGGAAGGAGGAAGCTTGAGAGTTCGCAAGGTTAATGCTGTATGGGATGAAACTCTGGCTGAATCTGGATGTTCTGCTACGGATACCATGAAGCCTCCTCCCAGAAGGCAACAAGGAAAACAGGTCGTGAAGAGGATGGGTAGTGTCCCAGATAATCTTACGGACCCTGCTCAAGCAGCGCTTCTGTGCTATATCCTGGATGGGAGGGAGAGAACTGCCAATGATCTTTTCGGCGATTCTCACCACTCTCTGCACCGCCTTCCTGTCTGAAGCAGTGATGCCTCCAAATCAGACTGTGATGCTGTATAACAGGATGCTCTCGATTGTCCCCCTGTAGAAAGTGGTCAGGACAGGGGAAGGAAATGTGCTTTTCTCATGCGACGCAGAAAATGCAGGCGCTGCTGTGCCCGCTTCACCAGTGTCTCACTGTTGAGCGACTAAGTCAGCCTACTCGTTAGCTGCACACCCAGGAATTTGATGCTGGTAACCATCTCCACAGGTGAACATTAATGCACAGAGAAGTGTGGCTATGCCTGCCTTTTCTGAAATCAACAATGATCTCTTTGGTTTTCCCGGTATTTAAAACTAGGCTGTTTTCCTTACACCAGTTCACCAACCCCTCAACCTCTTTGCGGTAAGCTTCCACCTTGTCATCCTGAATAAGGCCCACCTACTGTTGTATCATCTGCGAACTTCACAATATGGTTGGTGGCAAACCTAGCACAACAGTCATGGGTCAACAGGGTGAACAGCAGCGGACTGTTCCCAGCATGCAAATGTTAGGGTTCTTTCAGACTTTCGTACACTTCAGAATTCATTCAGTTACCCTGAAGGATTTTGAAAAAGTGGGAAGGGAATGACTTGGGCTGGGGAAGTTTACTTTTTTCCTCTGACCTGTTCTGGTTGAACAGTAGAAAAAAAAGTCCTAAAATAATAGACTGAGTATTCAATTGTTTGTGATTCACATTGTGTGCATGGGTGTTTGCAAGCAGGCAGATGTCCATATCATGAACTGGATTAAGTCAGAAAGCAGCAGTAAAAATAAATCTGAGGTATCAAACTGCTTCCATCCTGCAACGATATCTGTAATACCATTAAACGTCCACATCTGCCTATCCCAGGTCCTTGGTAAGGACTCGATAGGTAGACAAAAATGCCAAATCCAGTCTGAACATCTGGCTGATTGTGCGATGATCAATAATAATAATAATAATAATAATAATAATAATAATAATAATAATAATAATAATAATAATAATAATAATAATAATAATAATAATAATAATAGTAATAGTAATAATAATGGTGGTGGTGGTGGTGGTGGTGATGATGATGATTATGGTGATGCCATATAACATAGACATTAGACAGAACTGTGAGAATTAGGCGTTCAGCAGAGTGATGGCATGAGGGAAAAACTGTCCCTGTGTCTTAATTGTTTTGGCATGCAATGCCCTATAGTGGTGTCTAGAGGTTTATGTCCAGGATGTGAGGGGTTTGCAGCTTTCCTTCTAACCCGCACAATATACATTTCTTCTATGGAAGGCCTATATATTATGGAAAGTTATGCAGCAAAAAGTTTACAGAAAATAGTAAGATCAATAATGGTCTGATTTTCATGCTACTAAACCAGATTGTATATTCCTATTTGCCATAAAGCACGGTTATGTCAATATCTCTGGGTATTCTGGGGCCTATCAGACAGACTAACTGATGGCAAGGGATTGTGAAAATTGCAGTCCCAGAGGAAATTAAATTGTTAATCCCTACAGCATATAGTCTCTACTTAATCCCAAACCTTTATACATCAGTTACATATCATTGTGGGGCACACAGAGACCACAGGGCCAGCGTTTGTTACTTGACATCCTGGGAAGTTGTTGCTGTAACTCGGATATGGCCAAGGTCCAAATCCTCACTCTCTTTCAAAGCTGAGACCTAGTTATTATTATTTTCAGTTTACAAAACCCAGCAGCTATCTCTCTCTCTCTCACACACACACACACATAGAGAGGAAGAAAACTAATTCCCCCCCACCAGTAATTTATTTTGAAAATGAAAGGATAGTCTTGTCTTGGGGAGGGGCAAAAACAGTATTAGCCATTATACTGTATATGTGCCACAGAAGTTCTATTTATACAGGAAAGTAATTGATGGAACTTTTGGAGGGAGGGATAAAAGGTTGAGATTTATGGCTGAATGTGAAGGGGATAAAATGTGTTAATTTGCTAACCCTTGCTAAAAAAGAGAAGACTTCACACAAAAGGTAGAAAGGCAGCAGAAATGTACATATTACTGTAAATTAAAGGGACCGACAAGGACCCAAGGAACAGAATCACCATTCTTTAGGAACTGGAGAAGGGAGGGAGCAGCAAGAACAAAAGGGAATGCAAATAAGAGAGAATCTCCCATCCTGAGTGCCATTATACTCACTGTTGTTGAGCATGTATCACTTGGTTTATATCCTTAAGATGAACTGTGACCGCTGCAGAGAAAGCAGATCATTATCTACCTCTTCCACCAAGCCTTTGAGCAGACTTTTAGGACACAACCCACAATTTGCAACTCTACCAAGCGAGGACAGCACTCAGCCTCTGAGTGGTATGCTGGAGTTCCCACAATGTTCCCAAAAATAGAGAGAGCAGAGCAAAATCTGAAACAGATTTTTATTTAATATCTTTCCAGTTCTTTTGCAGTTCTCTGGATATAGGCCCTGACTTTCAACTCCTACTATCTCCTCTAACCTGGTAAAAAGTCCATTGGAGCTGAGCTCTTGGTAAGAGATTTTATTCTGTTCCCGCAGCAGATGATCGCTAAGGGTACAGGAGTACCTAAGTCAGTGGTTCTCAACCTGTGGGTTGGGACCCCATTTGGGGTCGATCGACCATTTCAGGGGGGTTGCCAAGCAAGGCTGTCTGCCATTTTTTTTGTCCGCCATTTTTTTTGTCCACCATTTTTTCCCCCCTTTTCCGGCGGGTGCCTTACCTCCCTTGGGCTGGGCCAGCTGGTGGTCGGCCTGCTCCGTCTCTACCGCTTGCCAGCTACGCCTCGGCCGGCGCAGGGGGCAGACCCACGCATGCGCGGCGCTCCCGGCAGGGAAAGTCCTCGACTTACGACCAGTTGGGTAGTCCTCAACTTACGACCGGTTTAGTCCTCGACTTACGACCGGTTTAGTCCTTGACTTACGACCGGTTTAGTCCTCAACTTACGACCGGTTGGGGTCGCAGCATTAAAAAGGTTGAGAACCACTGACCTAAGTAAATGCCATAGTTTTTTTTACCGGTTTGCCTTTTTCCTCTATCCCCATCTCTGCTGCCTTATATTAAGTTAAGTTCCTGGAGTCAGTAGTACCTGCGCTTTGCAAACTCCAGTTCTCCAGTACTTTGCAAAGCATCCTTCTACTGATACCTTCAAATGGCAATAAACGTTCTTCATCCTATGTATATAGAGAATATCCCTCTATGGTTAGAGAAATGTATATTTGTTTTGAAGAAAGAAGACAGAATATTTATTGTATTTAGAAAATTTAAGTAGTTGCCCATCTTACATACAATAATCATGTGCCTGAGGTATTTACTGATGAGCTACAAGAAAACTTGATGAAGCCGGAATGCAATAACCTGGTGTAAGAGCAAACTGGTAAGAGAATTTCATTTCTCTCTCCCTAGATTTTAAATACATGGATTATTTCATCCCATAAAACAGATCTTTCCATCTCCTCCTCCATAATGTAGTCATCTCTAGTGAACTCCCAACCCACAAGGCTCTCCAGAGGATGGAGGGAATCTACGGAACCCCGTGAACAACTGGAAGAGCAATGGAGCAAGGAAATTGCTAGACTAGGTAACCTCATGCAAGAGGCATAAAACCCCTCCTCGCTTCAGGCAATTAACTCCCTCCATCCCAACATGTTTTATAGATCCTCTCAGACCTCCGGAGAGACTCGGGAGGAAGGAGAAATAAGAGGGAAGAGGAGAGGCAAGGAAAACTCTGTTCTTCCATAAGCTTGAACAACATCAGGCTTCACCCTAAAACTGAAGTCATTCCTACAGCACAATACATATCATACAAGAAAACTGGATAATAATAATAATACCGTCACATATTTGTGGGGGTAATCTGTGTGACACCCTTGCTGTTTAACAAAAAGAGTCTCTCTTTTTTTTTGCAATTTTCATACTAGATCTTTAATTTCCAAATATTTACACCAGAAAGAAAAGGGCTGATGTTCCATCTATGACATTTATTTGAGGAACAAAGTATTTCCAATTATCAGCCAACATTGAGATAATGAAGCTCAAAAAAATGTGAATAGATTTATAACAGTATGTGGTATTTAAGAGCTCTAGGGACTCTGTTAATAACAAGCCGTCCATCATAGCTTAACGAGGCAAATAGCCATGGGTCGGCTGAGGACCATTCCACAGCATAGACGCTGTCTTCATGTTCTTCGTAGGTAGCTATTATGCTATCCTGAAGTGGCTCTTTAATCCTAAAATTCAAAAGAGAAAAAAGGGCAGGGAAGAGAAAAGCAAATGATTGAAGCAATTCTGATTTATCAGGTGTTGGAAAATGTCATGCTCCTACTCAAATGTGCTGTTAAAATGGAGCCAAAGAATTATCCAAGAAAATGAGATACAAACAAGCAAATGAAGGATTTTAAAATGGGCCAGTGTCCCTGCCACCCCTAGATCCTTTAATTATGTTTAACAGCAAAATCTCTGTTATTGAAGATTTGGGGGAGAAGATCCATTCACAAGCTTTCTCCAATCCAGCCTGTTAATTCAGAGGAAAGTATGCATTAAGATGGTTGTCTAAGAGCATATTGCAAACTGAAGTCCATAACTGCATTCCTTGCACACAAAGCTTCACGATAGTTTCGGATGCTTAGCACTGAAAACTATCAGTAAAATTTATCAGAACATAGTAGCCATGCTGCAGATAAAAAGCAGGACATGAATGTAAGTGTGAGAAAAGAGGGAGGGGGGGTGGTTGTTCCTGAAAATTGTATGTATTTTACTCACTTATTAAATTTATATGCCACCCACCTCCCCAATAAGGTGACTCTGGGCAGCTTGCCAACCACAAAAAGATAAATAGAAAAACATAAAATTTAAAAAAAATAAAAATTTAAAAACCAAAGAGAAAAACAGCACAGGGATGAGATTTTCTTATCCTGTCAGCCACCTCCAGGAGTGAGTATCTCCCCCCCTTGGGGTCCCAAGTTAACTGCAAACTTGTCAAAGCCAAGTTTTAATGTCCTTCTGGAAGGCCAAAAGGGTAGGAGCAGTTCTCACCTCCAGTGATAGAATGTTCCAGAAGATTGGGGCCACAGCGGAAAAGTGTCTTCTCCTTGACCCCACCTGCTGGTATTTCTTAGCAGACAGGGTCCGTTCCAGAAGCCTTGGACCAGATGGGGAAAACAAGTCCCATTGAGGTGAGATGGCTCCTCGGATACCCTGAACTATGCCATGAAGTACTTTAAAGGTAATGACCAAAACCTTGAATTGGACCCCGAAGCAAACAAAATCTATTTTATTTTTCCCATACTCTTTTTTCCCCCAAAATTTCCTTTTGAAATTGATAAACGAGGCTTGTAGGAAAACTGGCGATGTCCCCACTACTAATGTTGTTCAGTGTAACACATGTCATTGTCAGAGGACACTAATATCCTTTATTTAATTAGGTTAAGTTAATGAGGGTTTAATAAACAAGCATGGACTGTTTATTAATTACAACCTTTTCTTCGTGCCAGGGTTTGCATGGAGAAGGGGTGTTTTAATAACATTAATCATGGGAGATGGGCATGCTAAAGGGTGATAAGAGAAGCTACTTTTTCTTCCTTTCGGTATTTTTAATTGTCTTAAGTTATTTTGTCCTCTGCTGAATTACCCTGTGCGGATTAAAGTAAACTGGCAACATACAGAATGCCTACTGTCCACTTGCTTCTAAAAAGCATGGACTACGGCAGTGTTTCTCAACCTTGACAATTTTAAGGCATGTGGACTTCAACTCCCAGAATTCCACAGCCAGCATTGCTGGCTGTGGAATTCTGGGAGTTGAAGTCCACATGCCTTAAAATTGTCAAGGTTGAGAAACACTGGACTACGGAAAGATGTATTTTAGGAAGATAGAGAGTACTTTTTTGCAAAATGCTGAGCAAGTTTCAAAGCCTCAGGGGCAGAGTTGCCTTTGTGATCTTCAGAGTTAACCCTAATTACTGCTAATACTATTATTACTATGCTTGCCAGAAATACTAGTTCAAATTGTTAAGGGAACATTTACTTGTGGTGGCTTTCGTTCATCTCACCTCAAAATCCCCTTTATGAGAGTAACATGCATTATTCAGTGGGGTTACTATTTCACTTTATCTGCTTAGGTGTGCAATTAAATGTTTTGCTGTCAAGGAAAGGAGATAAGGATAATTTACAGGGTACACAGAAGTATCTTCAGGCAAAAAAACAAGTGTGTGTGTTCCTACATGCATGTACAAGCCATCGCCCCAATGTATTGGGAAGTATTTTTATTCATAATTTAATATGTTGCCTTCCTTGAGAATTTGTATTAGTATTGTAGGAAGGATAGAAAACACTATGTTGCATATAATTCCCCATCCCCAAATGGGTGGAGTATTGCATGATCAAAACTATGTAAATTTAAGGCCTATGACAACCAACTGCTTTATATTTATTTATAAAGAGCCCTGGTGGCGCAGTGGTTAGAGTGCAGTATTGCAGGCTAAATCTGCTCATTGCCCGCAGTTCGATCCTAACTGACTCAAGGTTGACAGCCTTCCATCCTTCCGAGGTCGGTAAAATGAGGTCCCAGATTGTTGGGGGCAATAGGCTGACTCTGTAAACTGCCTAGAGAGGGCTGTAAAGCACTGTGAAGCGGTATATAAGTCTAAGTGCTAATTGCTAAGTGCCATTTATTTACCTCTTTTGTATGAACAATATGCAGCATTTACTATCTTTAACTTAAAACATCAGCCCAAAAATATTGATTCTGACATACAGCTTAAAGATGAATGTGAAGCACCATGCACTCTTGAAAATTGAAAATTCTCGTGTTGTTTGCATATAGTAATGGAGTTTTGGGTTACCATGGCATCTCCAATTACAAGTCATAGTCAAGACACTTCCCTCCCCAAACTTTTATTACCACTAGAAATCACCAAACTAACCCTCAAATTGCTCGCCTTAAAGTTAAACAAAAAATAGACTTTTCCAGACAAATGGTTAACAGTGTACAAAAGCGATACTCAGATGCCAGCCCGAGGGACAAACAGAACTGTGAAATGAACTCTGCAGATGCCCTGTCTTTATAGCTGCAGGCAAAAAGTGACCAACATCAGCATTTTGGCAGCAAACAGTGGAATCTTTCCAAGCAAAGATTGTGAAACAAAAAAAAATGTGAACAGACAAACTTTTCTTAAAGCAAGCTCATTATCATATTTTAATCTTTTCTGTGTTGAAAAAAGAATGGACTCTCACTAAGAAGTCATAACAGTCCACTCAAGCAGTAGAAAAAAAGCATTACAGGCTTAATGTACTTTCATGAGAAGCTGCTACTTACTGAGGTATTTAATAATTCTCTGAACCAATTAAACTATATTTAGATGGCAGATGCCAGATGGATCAATCCTCCCTATCTTTATCGAGCATCTTAATTCTACCATCCGTCTCACTTAGAGAATCATAATCTATAAGGCATATTTTACATGTGTCTTCCAAGAAGACTTTAAGAGCTTTGTTGGAGCAGCACCAAGAAAATTCAAACAGGTTGTAGGGCATCCAGTTCAATTCAACAGTTCAATCCAAATTGTTGATTTTATTGGGAGACACCATTCAATTAAGAAATTCAAACTGAACCTTCATATCAAATTTTTGCACAGCCTTACTGTTTAGGTATTCCTGTTTCAGACAAGGAACCATCAACAGACATAATAGAAACCCAAGTGACCTATTTTAAGATACTAGAAGGTTATTCATAAACTAGTGTTTTAGAACTGCGGGCCAGGAAGAAAGAGGAAGAAGAGATATAAACCATGAGTAGCACAGGGATTAGAATGCAGTATTGCAGGCTAACTCTGCTCACAGCCAAGAAGTTTGATCCTGGCTAGCTCAAGGTTGTCTCAGCCTTCCATCCTTCGCCGGTCGATAAAATGGGGACCCAGATTGTTGGGGGCAATATGCTGACATTGTAAACTACTCAGAGAGTGCTGTAAAGCACTATGGAGCAATATATACTATAAGTCTACATGCTATTGCTACTGCTATCATATCTAACACACATTAGTAGCCAGTACCAACATCATATCATCCTGTTTCATATCAGATGATTCTCCCTTCTGTCCATTACACAAATGACTAATTTTTGGAGAGTGACCCTAAGGTCATAAGCGGGGGGGGGGGACACCTCTCTACCCTCTTTTTCTATATTGTGAATAAACGTTTACATCTCCTATCATCACCTAAATCCCAGCTTATCATTTCCATATGGGAGAGCGCTCTCATCCCTTAATCAACTGGTTGTGCAACAAATTAACAGTTAAGCAGACAGCAAACAAGGCTGATGTGCACATTCAGAAATTAGGACAAGGACACCGCAGTAAGTGCACAAAGAAACACCATCTTTTATATCTCAAATTTCCAGATAAACAAATCCAAATAATATTAAAAGACTTAGATTTAGTGAGCATAATAGAAATTTAGTGGGATCAAGAGGATTAATAAAACAAATCTGCCTCTGGAGACAAATGCAAAGGATAATAAGGGTGCTGTCATCTATTTAGCATATCTATGATTTGCCTTAATTCATCTTTTAATTTTTTTAAACAGCTCCAGGAAAGTGTTGATCCAGTTATGGAGCAGCAATGAAAATAAAATTGGGAATTCCAATGTGATCACACCTGGAATACTATATGGTATTTTTGGAAATAATACTGTAAAGAAGGCGAATCAGTACAATAGTTTCAGTTCCACTGTATTCTGAGTCCTCCTTGCTGACCGGTCATGCCAATTCAGACCCAATGAGTGGCTGGATCCACACAACATGTGCAGCATCTCTTTCTTTAGCTCTTGTTAACACAACCCATAACCATAATTTTTAAACCAGAATGGCTGGGGTTGGCATGCTGAACCAAAATCAAGTATGTTTACATCATGGCTTGGGACCCTGCATGTATTCAGCCATTGTCTATGCAATTTTTACCCATTCAACTTCCATTACTTATTTAGAATGCACCACACCTGCTCTTTTCTTGATCATTCCTCCAGGTTCTAGAGTTCATGTTTAGCTTTTCATGGTTTACTTGGATTTTTACCAATTAAGTGTTTATGAGATGTTCACAAGTGACCTATCTTGTATTCCTCTGTTAATAGAAGAACAATAAAACAACTATACAATTTTTAACTAGTAAAATACCATTGTCTGGAATTAATTTTGATCTTAATATGCTATGTATTTAATGTTTAATCATGTATCTATCAACCTCTTTAGTTCTTTATTTTAATTTTATCCAACCTGTATAAATAACTCAAGATGATGAACATACCTAATACTTCTTCCTTGCCCTATTTTTCCCACAACAATCACCCTGTTGGGCTGAGAGAAAGTGACTAGTGCATGGTTACCCAGCTGGCTTTCATGTTTAAGTAGGATCAGAACTTCGAATCTACTTGTTTCTAGCCTGGTGCCCTCAACCACTAGGCCAAACTGGCTCTCTTTATAATGTTAGGATGTTTCTTCCTGGTTGCTTCTATCACCCACTCTTCAAATTTAGAATCCTTATGCAGTCCTGGATTACTCAGTGAGCTCTGCTTATTCA